>NW_024757469.1:0-13486 GCF_018991925.1 Homarus americanus | reverse complement strand
TAACAAAGTCCCCTGATCGAGTATAACAAAGTCCCCTGATCGAGTATAATAAAGTCCCCTGAACGATTATAACAAAGTCCCCTGGTCGAGTATAACAAAGGCCCCTCATCGAGTTTAACAAAGTCCCCTGTTCAATTATAACAAAGTCCCCAGAACGATTATAACAAAATCCCCTGGTCGAGTATAACAAAGGCCCCTCATCGAGTATAACAAAGTCCCCTGATTGAGTACAACAAAGTCCCATGATCGAGTTTAACCAAGGCCCCTGATCGAGTATAACAAAGTCCCCTGGTCGAGTATAACAAACTCCCCTGGTCGAGTATAACAAAGTCCCCTGATCGAGTATAACAAAGTCCCCTGATCGAGTATAACAAAGTCCCCTGAACGATTATAACAAAGTCCCCTGGTCGAGTATAACAAAGGACCCTCATCGAGTATAAGAAAGTCCCCTGATCAAGTATAACAAAGTCCCCGCAACGAGTATAACAAAGTCCCCTGATCGAGTATAACAAATGTCCCTGATCGAGTATAACAAAGCCCCCTGATCGAGTACAACAAAGTCCCCATATCGAGTTTAACAAAGGCCCCTAATCAAGTATAACAAAGTCCTCTGAACGAGTATAACAAAATCCCCAGATCGAGAATAACAAAGTCCGCTGATCGAGTATAACAAAGTCCCCTAATTGAGTATAACAAAGTCCCCTGATCGAGTATAAAAAAGTCCCCTGATCGAGTATAACAAAGTCCCCTGAACGTTTATAACAAAGTCCCATGGTCGAGTATAACAAAGGCCCCTCATCGAGTATAACAAAGTCCCCTGATCAAGTATAACAAAGTCCCCTGAACGAGTATAACAAAGTCCCCTGATCGAGAATAACAAAATCCCCTGATCGAATATAACAAAGTCCCCTGGTCGACTATAACAAACTCCCCTGGTCGAGTATAACAAAGTCCCCTGATCGAGTATAACAAAGTCCCCTGATCGAGTATAACAAAGGCCCCTGAACGTTTATAACAAAGTCCCATGGTCGAGTATAACAAAGGCCCCTCATGGAGTATAACAAAGTCCCCTGATCAAGTATAACAAAGTCCCCTGAACGAGTATAACAAAGTCCCCTGATCGAGAATAACAAAATCCCCTGATCGAGTATAACAAAGGCCCCTGATCGAGTTTAACAAAGGCCCCTGATCGAGTATAACAAAGTCCCCTGGTCGAGTATAACAAAGGCCGCTCATCGAGTTTAACAAAGTCCACTGATCAAGTATAACAAAGTCCCCTCAACGAGTATAACAAAGTCCCCTGATTGAGTTTAACAAAGGTCCCTGATCGAGTATAACAAAGCCCCCTGATCGAGTACAACAAAGTCCCCATATCGAGTTTAACAAAGGCCCCTGAACGAGTATAACAATGTCCCCTGGTCGAGTATAACAAAGGCCCCTCATCGAGTTTAACAAAGGCCCCTCATCGGAAATAACAAATTCCCCTAATCAAGTATAACAAAGTCCCCTGAACGAGTATAACAAAATCCCCAGATCGAGAAAAACAAAGTCCGCTGATCGAGTATAACAAAGTCCCCTGATTGAGTATAACAAAGGCCCCTCATCGAGTATAACAAAGTCCCCTGATCAAGTATAACAAAGTCCACTGATAGAGTATAACAAAGTCCCCTGATCGAGTATAACAAAGTCCCCTGATCGAGTATAACAAAGTCCCTTGATCGAGTATAACAAAGGCCCCTGATCCGGAGTATAACAAGTCACTGATCGAGAGCTACTAACAAAGATCCCCTGACCGTTTATAACAAAGTCCCCTGGTCGAGAGTATAACAAAAAGGCCCCTCATCGAGAGTATAACAAAAGTCCCCTGATCAAGTATAACAAAGTCCCCTGAACGAGTATAACAAAGTTCTGATCGAGAGTATAACAAAGGCCCCTGATCAGGTTTAACAAAGGCCCCTGATCGAGCCACAAAGTTCTTTGGTCGAGTATAACAAAGGCCCCTCATCGAGTTTAACAAAGGCCCCTCATCGAGTATAACAAAGTCCCCTGATCGAGTATAAAAAAGTCCCTTGAACGATTAAAATAAAGGCCCCTGATCAAGTATAACAAAGCCCACTGATCGTGTATATCAAAGCCCCCTCATCGAGCATAACAAAGTCCCCTGATCAAGTATAACAAAGTCCCCTGAACGAGTATAACAAAATCCCCTGATCGAGTATAACAAAGTCCCCTCACCGAGTATAACAAAGTTCCCTGATCGAATATACCAAAGACCCCTCATAGAGTATAACAATGTCCCCTGATCGAGGATAGCAAAATCCCCTGATAGAGTATAACAAAGTCCCCTGATCGGGTATAACAGAGTCCGCTGATCGAGTATAACAAAGTCACTTGATCGAGTATAGTAAAGTCCCCTGAACGATTATAACAAAGTCCCCTGGTCGAGTATAACAAAGGCCCCTCATCGAGTTTAACAAAGTCCCCTGTTCAATTATAACAAAGTCCCCTGATAGAGTATAACAAAGTCCCCTCATCGAGTATAAGAGAGGCCCCTTGATTGAGTTTAACAAAGGCCCTCATCGAAAGTATAACAAAGTCCCCTGGTCGAGTATGCAACAAAGGCCCTCATCGAGTTTAACAGCGCCTCATCGAAAAGCCAACAAAGTCCCTGGTCGAGTACAACATGTCCCCTGATCGAGCTTTAATGGAAGGCCCTGATCGAGTATAACAAAGTCCCTGGTCGAGTATAACAAACTCCCCTGGTCGAGTATAACAAAGTCCCCGGATCGAGTATAACAAAGTCCCCTGATCAATTATAACAAAGGCCCCTCATCCTGTATAACAAAGGCCCCTAATGGAGTATAACAAAGGCCCCTGATCGAGTATAACAAAGTCCCCTGGTCGAGTATATCAAGCACCCCTGGTCGTGGATAACAAAGTCCCCTGATCGAGTATAACAAAGTCCCCTGATCGAGTATAATAAAGTCCCCTGAACGATTATAACAATGTCCCCTGGTCGAGTATAACAAAGGCCCCTCATCGAGTTTAACAAAGTCCCCTGTTCAATTATAACAAAGTCCCCAGAACGATTATAACAAAATCCCCTGGTCGAGTATAACAAAGGCCCCTCATCGGTATAACAAAGTCCCCTGATTGAGTACAACAAAGTCCCATGATCGAGTTTAACCAAGGCCCCTGATCGAGTATAACAAAGTCCCCTGGTCGAGTATAACAAACTCCCCTGGTCGAGTATAACAAAGTCCCATGATCGAGTATATCAAAGTCCCCTGATCGAGTATAACAAAGTCCCCTGAACGATTATAACAAAGTCCCCTGGTCGAGTATAACAAAGGACCCTCATCGAGTATAAGAAAGTCCCCTGATCAAGTATAACAAAGTCCCCGCAACGAGTATAACAAAGTCCCCTGATCGAGTATAACAAATGTCCCTGATCGAGTATAACAAAGCCCCCCGATCGAGTACAACAAAGTCCCCATATCGAGTTTAACAAAGGCCCCTAATCAAGTATAACAAAGTCCCCTGAACGAGTATAACAAAATCCCCAGATCGAGAATAACAAAGTCCGCTGATCGAGTATAACAAAGTCCCCTGATCGAGTATAACAAAGTCCCCTGAACGTTTATAACAAAGTCCCCTGAACGTTTATAACAAAGGCCCCTCATCGAGTATAACAAAGTCCCCTGATCAAGTATACCAAAGTCCCCTGAACGAGTATAACAAAGTCCCTGATCGAGAATAACAAAATCCTGATCGAATAACAAAAACAAAGTCCCCGGTCGAGTATAACAAACTCCCCTGATCGAGTATAACAAAGTCCCCTGATCGAGTATAACAAAGTCCCCTGAACGAATATAACAAAGTCCCCTGGTCGAGTATAACAAAGGCCCCTCATCGAGTTTAACAAAGTCCCCTGTTAAATTATAACAAAGTCCCCTGAACGATAATAACAAAATCCCCTGGCCGAGTATAACAAAGGCCCTCATCGAGTATAACAAAGTCCCTGATTGAGCACAACAAAGTCCCCTGATCGAGTTTAACAAAGGCCCCTGATCGAGTATAACAAAGTCCCCTGGTCGAGTATCACAAAGGCCCCTGATCGAGTTTAACAGCGCCCTCATCGAGTATAACAAAGTCCCCTGATCGAGTATAAAAAAGTCCCTTGAACGATTAAAATAAAGGCCCCTGGTCAAGTATAACAAAGCCCCCTCATCGTGTATAACAAAGCCCCCTCATCGAGCATAACAAAGTCCCCTGATCAAGTATAACAAAGTCCCCTGAACGAGTATAACAAAGTCCCCTGATCGAGTATAACAAAGTCCCCTCACCGAGTATAACAAAGTTCCCTGATCGAGTATAACAAAGCCCCCTCATAGAGTTTAAAAATGTCCCCTAATCGAGGATAGCAAAATCCCCTGATAGAGTATAACAAAGTCCCCTGATCGAGTATAACAGAGTCCGCTGATCGAGTATAACAAAGTCACCTGATCGAGCAAAACAAAGTTCCCTAATCGACTATAACAAAGCCCCCTGATCGAGTATAACAAAGTCCCCTGATAGAGTATAACAAAGTCCCCCTATTCGAGTATAACAGAGGCCCCTGATCGAGTTTAACAAAGGCCCCTCATCGAGTATAACAAAGTCCCCTGGTCGAGTATAACAAAGGCCCCTCATCGAGTTTAACAAAGGCCCCTCATCGAGTATAACAAAGTCCCCTGGTCGAGTATAACAAACTCAACTGGTCGAGTATAACAAAGAACCCTGGTCGAGTATACCAAAGTCCCCTGATGGAGTATAACAAAGGCCCCTGATCAAGTATAACAAAGGCCCCTGATCGAGTATATCAACGTCCCCTGATCGAGTATAACAAAATCCGCTGATCGAGTATAACAGGGTCCCCTGATCGAGTATAACAAAGTCCCCTGATCGAGTATAACAAAAGCCCCTTATCGAGTTTAACAAAGTCCCCTGAACGAGTATAACAAAATCCCCTAGACGAGAATAACAGTCCGCTGATCGAGTATAAATAACAAAGTCCCCTGGATCGAAAGTAAGGCAATAAACTCCCCTGGTCGAGTATAACAAAGTCCCCTATTCGAGTATAACAAAGTCCCCTGATCGAGTATAAAAATGGCCCCGAATCGAGTATAACAAAGTCCCCTCATCGAGTATAACAAATTCCCCTGATCGAGTACAACAAAGCCCCCTCATCGAGTATAACAAAGTCCCCTGATCGAGGATAACAAAGTCCTTGATCGAGTATAACAAAGTCCCCTGATCGAGTAAAACAAGGTCTCCTGATCGAGTATAACAAAGTCCCCTGATCGAGTATAACAAAGGCCTCTGATCGAGTATAACAAAGTCCCCTGATCGAGTATAACAAAGGCCCCTGATCGAGTATCACAAAGGCCCCTAATCGAGTTTAACAAAGGCCCCTGATCGAGTATAACAAAGTCCCCTGATCGAGTATAACAAACTCCCCTGGTCGAGTACAACAAAGTCCCCTGATCGAGGATAACAAAGTCCTTGATCGAGTATAACAAAGTCCCTTGACCGATTATAACAAAGGCCCCTGATCAAGTATAACAAAGCCCTCTCATCGTGTATAACAAAGCCCCCTCATCGAGTAAAACAAACTCCCCTGTTCAAGTATAACAAAGTCCCCTGAACGAGTATAACAAAGTCCCCTGAACGATTATAACAAAGGCCCCTGATCGAGTATAACAAAGTTCCCTGATCGAGTATAACAAAGCCCCCTGATCGAGTAAGACAAAGTCCCCTGATCGAGTTTAACAAAGGCCCCTGATCGAGTATAACAAAGTCCCCTGGTCAAGTATAACAAAGGCCCCTCATCGAGATTAACAAAGGCCCCTCATCGAGTATAACAAAGTCCCCTGATAAAGTATTACAAAGTCCCCTGAACGAGTATAACAAAGTCCTATGATCGAGAATAACAAAGTCCGCTCATCGACTATAACAAAGTCCCCTGATCGAGTATAACAAAGGCCCCTCATTTAGTATAACAAAGGCCCCTAATGGAGTTTAACAAAGGCCCCTAATCGAGTATAACAAAGTCCCCTGGTCGAGTATATCAAGCTCCCCTGGTCGAGTATAACAAAGTCCCCTGATCGAGTATAACAAAGTCCCCTGATCGAGTATAACAAAGTCCCCTAAACGATTATAACAATGTCCCCTGGTCGAGTATAACAAAGGACCCTCATCGAGTTTAACAAAGTCCCCTGTTCAATTATAACAAAGTCCCCTGAACGATTATAACAAAATCCCCTGGTCGAGTATAACAAAGGCCCCTCATCGAGTATAACAAAGTCCCCGGATCGAGTACAACAAAGTCCCCTGATCGAGTTTAACAACGGCCCCTCATCGAGTATAACAAAGTCCTGGTCGAGTATAACAAACTCCCCTGGTCGAGTATAACAAAGTCCCCTGATCGAGTATAACAAAGTCCCCTGATCGAGTTTAACAAAGACCCCTTATCGAGTATAACAAAGTCCCCTGGTCGAGTATAACAAAGGCCCCTCATCGAGTATAACGAAGTCCCCTGATCAAGTATAACAAAGTCCCCTCAACGAGTATAACAAAGCCCCCTCATCGAGTTTAACAAAGGTCCCTGATCGAGTATAACAAAGCCCCCTGATCGAGCACAACAAAGTCCCCATATCGACTTTAACAAAGGCCCCTGATCGAGTATAACAAAGTCCCCTGGTCGAGTATAACAAAGGCCCCTCATCGAGTTTAACAAAGGCCCCTCATCGGCAATAACAAAGTCCCCTAATCAAGTATAACAAAGTCCCCTGAAGGAGTATAACAAAATCCCCAGATCGAGAAAAACAAAGTCCGCTGATCGAGTATAACAAAGTCCCCTGATTGAGTATAACAAAGGCCCCTCATCGAGTATAACAAAGTCCCCTGATCAAGTATAACAAAGTCCGTTGATCGAGTATAACAAAGTCATCTGATCGAGTATAACAAAGGCCCCTGATCGAGTTTAACAAAGGCCCCTGATCGAATATAACAAAGTCCCCTGGTCGACTATAACATATCTCCTGATCGAGTTTAACAAAGGCCCCTCATCGAGTATAACAAAGTCCCCTGGTCGAGTATAACAAAGGCTCCTCATCGAGTTTAACAAAGGCCCCTCATCGAGTATAGCAAAGTCCCCTGGTCGAGTAAAACAAAGTCCCCTGATCGAGTTTAACAAAGGCCCCTGATCGAGTATATATAACAAAGTCCCCTAATCGAGTAGTAACAAAGGCCCCTCATCGAGTATAACAAAGGCCCCTCATCGAGTTTAACAAAGGCCCTCATCGAGTATAACAAAGTCCCCTGGTCGAAAAAAACAAAGAACCCTGGTCGAGTATAAGAAAGGCCCCTGATCGAGTATAACAAAGTCCCCTGATCGAGTATAACAAAGTCCGCTGATCGTGTATTACAAAGTCCCCTGATCGAGTATAACAAATTCCCCTTATCGAGTATAACAAAGGCCCCTGATCAAGTTTAACAAAGGCCCCTCATCGAGTATAACAAAGTCCCCTGGTCGAGTATAACAGCGCCTCATCGAGTATACAATAAAGTCCCTGATCGAGTGGCCAACAAAGTCCCCTGATCGAATTTAACAGCGCCCTTGATCGAAAGATGCAATAAAGTCCTGGTCGAGTATAACAACTCTGGTCGTCGAGTATAACAAAGTCCCTGATCGTAGCATAACAAAGTCCCCTGATCGAAAGTATATAACAAAAGTCCCCCTGAACGCATTATAACAAAGTCCCCTGGTCATATAACAAAGGCCCTCATCGAGTATAAGAAAGTCCCTGATCAAGTATAACAAAGTCTCCTGCAACGAGTTTAATGAAGTCCCTGATCGAAGCAACAAAGGTCCCTGATCGAGTATAACAAAGCCCCCTGATCGATTACAACAAAGTCCCCATATCGAGTTTAACAAAAGCTCCTGATCGAGTATAACAAAGTTTTCTGGTCGAGTATAACAAAGGCCCCTCATCGAGTTTAACAAAGGCCCCTCATCGGGAATAACAAAGTCCCCTAATCAAGTATAACAAAGTCCCCTGAACGAGTATAACAAAATCCCCAGATCGAGAATAACAAAGTCCTCTGATCGAGTATAACAAAGTCCCCTGATTGAGTATAACAAAGGCCCCTCATCGAGTATAACATAGTCCCCTGATCAAGTATAACAAAGTCCGCTGATCGAGTATAACAAAGTCCCCTGATCGAGTATAACAAAGTCCCCTGATCGAGTATAACAAAGGCCCCTGATCGAGTTTAACAAAGGCCCCTCATCGAATATAACAAAGCACCCTGGTCGAGTATAACAAACTCCCCTGGTCGAGTATAACAAAGTCCCCTGATCGAGTATAACAAAGTCCCCTGATCGAGTATAACAAAGTCCCCTGTACGTTTATATCAAAGTCCCATGGTCGAGTATAACAAAGATCCCCTCATCGAGTATAACAAAGTCCCCTGATCAAGTATAACAAAGTCCCCTGAACGACTATAACAAAGTCCCCTGATCGAGAATAACAAAATCCCCTGATCGAGTATAACAAAGGCCCCTGATCGAGTTTAACAAAGGCCCCTGATCGAGTATAACAAAGTCCCCTGAACGAGTATAACAAAGTCCCCTGATCGAGTATAACAAAGTCCCCTCACCGTGTATAACAAAGTTCGGTGATCAAGTATAACAAAGCCCCCTCATAGAGTATAAAAATGTCCCCTGATCGAGGATAGCAAAATCCTCTGATAGAGTATAACAAAGTCCCCTGATCGAGTATAACAAAGTCACCTGATCGAGCAAAACAAAGTTCCCTAATCGGCTATAACAAAGCCCCCTTATCGAGTATAACAAAGTCCCCTGATAGAGTATAACAAAGTCCCCTGATCGAGTATAACAGAGGCCCCTGATCGAGTTTAACAAAGGCCCCTCATCGAGTATAACAAAGTCCCCTGGTCGAGTATAACAAAGGCCCCTCATCGAGTTTAACAAAGGCCCCTCATCGAGTATAACAAAGTCCCCTTGTCGAGTATAACAAACTCAACTGGTCGAGTATAACAAAGAACCCTGGTCGAGTATACCAAAGTCCTGATCGGGTATAACAAAGTCCCCTGATGTTTATGGTAATAAAGTCCCTTGATCGAGTTTCTAAATAAAATCCTCTTGATCGAATGGCGTAACAAAGTCCCCTGGTCGAGTATAACAAACTCCCCTGGTCGAGTATAACAAAGTCCCCTGATCGAGTATAACAAAGTCCCCTGATCGGGTATAACAAAGTCCCCTGAGCGTTTATAACAAAGTCCCCTGGTCGAGTATAACAAAGGCCCCTCATCGAGTATAACAAAGTCCCCTGATCAAGTATAACAAAGTCCCCTGAACGAGTATAACAAAGTCCCCTGATCGAGAATAACAAAATCCCCTGATCGAGTATAACAAAGGCCCCTGATCGGGTTTAACAAAGGCCCCTGATCGAGTATAACAAAGTCCCCTGGTCGAGTATAACAAAGCCCCTCATCGAGTTTAACAAAGTCCCCTGTTCAATTATAACAAAGTCCCCTGAACGATTATAAATAAAATCCCCGGTCGGTATAACAAAGGCCCTCATCGAGTATAACAGCCCCTTGATCAAGCGACAGTCCCCTCAAACGAGTATAACAAAGTCCCCTCACTGAGTATAACAAAGTTCCCTGATCGAGTATAACAAAGCCCCCTCATAGAGTATAACAATATCCCCTGATCGAGGATAGCAAAATCCCCTGATCGGGTATAACAAAGGCCCCTCATCGAGTATAACAAAGTCCGCTGATCGAGTATAACAAAGTCACCTGATCGAGCAAAACAAAGTTCCCTAATCGACTATAACAAAGCCCCATGATCGAGTATAACAAAGTCCCCTGATAGAGTATAACAAAGTCCCCTGATCGAGTATAACAGAGGCCCCTGATCGAGTTTAACAAAGGCCCCTCATCGAGTATAACAAAGTCCCCTGGTCGAGTATAATAAAGGCCCCTCATCGAGTTTAACAAAGGCCCCTCATCTAGTATAACAAAGTCCCCTGGTTGAGTATAACAAACTTAACTGGTCGAGTATAACAAAGAGCCTTGGTCGAGTATACCAAAGTCCCCCGATGGAGTATAACAAAGGCCCCTGATCGAGTATAACAAAGGCCCCTTATCGAGTATAACAACGTTATCTGATCGAGTATAACAAAGTCCGCTGATCGAGTATAACAATGGCCCCTGATCGAGTTTAACAAAGGCCACTGATCGAGTATAACAAAGCCCCCTGGTCGAGTATAGAAAAGGCCCCTCTTCGAGTTTAACAGAGGCCCCTCATTGAGCATAACAAAGTCCCCTTGTCGAGTATAACAAACTCACCTGGTCGAGTATACCAAAGTCCCCTGATCGAGTATAACAAAGTCCCCTGATCGAGTATAACAAAAGCCCCTTATCGAGTTTAACAAAGGCCCCTGATCGAGTATAACAAAGTCCCCTGATAGAGTATAACAAAGTCCCCTGATCGAGTATAACTATGGCCCCTGATCGAGTTTAACAAAGGCCCCTCATCGAGTGTAACAAAGTCCCCTGGTCGAGAATAACAAAGGTCCCTCATCGAGTTTAACAAAGGCCCCTCATCGAGTATAACAAAGTCTCCTGATCGAGTATAACAAAGTCCCGTGGTCGAGTATAACAAACTCCCCTGGTCAAGTATAACAAAGATTTCTGGTTGAGTATAACAAAGTCCCCTGATCGATTATAACAAAGTCCCCTGAACGATTATAACAAAGGCCCCTGATCGAGTATAACAAAGTCCCCTGATCGAGTTTAACAAAGGCCCCTGATCGAGTATAACAAAGTCCCCTGATCGAGTATAACAAAGGACCCTGACCGAGATTAACAAAGGCCCTTGATCGAGTATAACAAAGTCCCCTGGTCGAGTATAACAAACTCCCTTGGTCGAGTATAACAAAGTCCCCTGATCGAGTATAACAAAGTCCCCTGATCGAGTATAACAAAGGACCCTGACCGAGTTTAACAAAGTCCCTTGAACGATTATAACAAAGGCTCCTGATCAAGTATAACAAAGCCCCCCTGATCGTGTATAACAAAGCCCCCTCATCGAGTATAACCATGTCCCCAGATCAAGTATAACAAAGTCCCCTGAACAAGAATAACAAAGTCCCCTGATCGAGTATAACAAAGTCCCCTCACCGAGTATAACAAAGTACCCTGATCGAGTATAGCAAAGTCCCCTGATCGGGTACAACAAAGGCCCCTGATCGAGTATAACAAAGTCCGCTGAACGAGTATAACAAAGTCCCCTGATCGAGTATAACAAGTTCCCTAATCGAGTATAACAAAGGCCCCTGATCGAGTATAACAAAGTCCCCTGGTCAAGTATAACAAACTCCCCTGGTCGAGTATAACAAAGTCCCCTGATCGAGTATAACAAAGTCCCCTGATAGAGTATAACAAAGTCCCGTGATCGAGTATAACAAAGGCCCCTGATCGAGTTTAACAAAGGCCCCTGATCGAGTATACCAAAGTCCCCTGGTCGAGAATAACAAAGGCCCCTCATCGAGTTTAACAAAGGCCCCTCATCGAGTATAACAAGGTCCCCTGGTCGAGTATAAGAAACTCCCCTGGTAGAGTATAACAAAGTCCCCTGATCGAGTATAACAAAGTCCCCTGATCGAGTATAACAAAGTCCCTTGAGCGATTATAACAAAGGCCCCTGATCAAGTATAACAAAGCCACCTGATCGTGTATAACAAAGCCCCCTTATCGAGTATAACAAAGTCCCCTGATCAAGTATAACAAAGTCCCCTGAACTAGTATAACAAACTCCCCTGATCGAGTATAACAAAGTCCCCTGAACGATTATAACAAAGGCACCTGATCGAGAATAACAAAGTTCCCTGATCGAGTATAACAAAGCCCCCTGATCGAGTACAACAAAGTCCCCTGATTGAATTTAACAAAGGCCCCTGATCGAGTATAACAAAGTCCCCTGGTCGAGTATAACAAAGGCCCCTCATCGAGTTTAACAAAGGCCCCTCATCGAGTATAACAAAGTCCCCTGATCAAGTATAACAAAGTCCCCTGAACGAGTATAACACAGTCCCCTGATCGAGAATAACAAAGTCTGCTGATCGAGTATAACAAAGTCCCCTGATCGAGTATAACAAGTCCGCTGATCGAGTATAACAAAGTCCCCTGATCGAGTATAACAAAGTCCGCTGATCGAGTATAACAAAGTCCCCTGATCGAGTATAACAAAGTCCCCTGGTCGAGTATAACAAAGGCCCCTCATCGAGTATAACAAAATCCCCTGATCAAGTATAACAAACTCCCCTGAACGAGTATAACAAAATCCCCTGATCGTGAATAACAAAGTCCGCTGATCGAGTATAACAAAGTCCCCTAATAGAGTATAACAAAGTCCTCTGATCGAGTATAACAAAGGCCCCTGATCGAGTTCAACAAAGGCTCCTGATCGAGTAAAACAAAGTCCCCTGGTCGAGTAGAACAAAGGCCCCTCATCGAGTTCAACTAAGGCCCCTCATCGAGTATAACAAAGTCTCCTGGTCGAGTATAACAAACTCCCCTGGTCGAGTATAACAAAGGCCCCTAATCGAATATAACAAAGGCGCCTAAACGAGTATAACAAATTCCCCTGATCGAGTATAACAAAGTTCACTGATCGAGTATAACAAAGTCCCCTGATCGGGTATAACAAAGGCCCCCTGATCGAGAATAACAAAGTCCCCTGATCGAGTATAACAAAGCCCCCTGATCAAGTATAACAAAGGCCCCTGATCGAGTATAACAAAGTCCCCTGGTCGAGTATAACAAAGTTCCCCTGATCGAGGATAACAAAGGCCCCTCATCGAGTATAACAAAGTCCCATGATCGAGAATAACAAAGTCCCCTCATCGAATATAACAAAGTCCCCTGATCGAGTATAACAAATTCCCCTGATCGAGTATAACAACGTCCCCTGATCGAGTATAACAAACTCCCCTGGTCGAGTATAACAAAATCCCCTGATCGAGTATAACAAAGTCCCCTGATCGAGTATAACAAAGTCGCCTAAACGATTATAACAAAGTCCCCTATTCGAGTATAACAAAGTCCCCTGATCGAGTATAAAAATGGCCCCTAATCGAGTTTAACAATGTCCCCTCATCAAGTATAACAAAGTCCCTTGATCGAGTATAACAAAGCCCCCTCATCGAGTATAACAAAGTCCCTTGATCGAGGATAACAAAGTCCTTGATCGAGTATAACAAAGTCCCCTGATCGAGTATAACAAAGTCTCCTGATCGAGTATAACAAAGTCCTCTGATCGAGTATAACGAGGCCTCTGATCGAGTATAACAAAGGCCCCTCATCGAGTATGCAACAAAGTCCCCTGATCGAGTATAAAAAAGTCCCCTGA
>NW_024757468.1:0-11186 GCF_018991925.1 Homarus americanus | reverse complement strand
CCTTTGTTAAACCTGGATCAAAGGCCTTTGTTATTCTTTTGGATTAGAGGACTTTTGTTAAACCTGATGAGAGGATTGTTATGCCCCTTACATCAGGGACTTTGTTATACTCGGCCAGGGGTCTTTGTTACTCGATCAGGGCCTCGGTTAAACTCGGATCAGCCTTTGTTATACTCAATCAGGGGCTTTGTTATACTCGATCAGGAGGACTTTGTTATACTCGGATCAGGGGCTCTTTGTTATACTCGATCAGGGAACTTGTTATACTCGATCAAGGGGCTTTGTTATACTCGATCAGGGAACTTTGTTATAGTCGATCAGGCCTTGATATAGTCGTTGAGGCGCTCTTTGTTATATTTGATCAGGGCCTTTGTTAGCCTGACCAGGGACTTTGTTGTTATACTCGGGATCAGGGACTTTGTTTTACTCGATCAGGACTCTATATATACTCGATCAGGGGGCTTTTGTTTTACCCGATCAGGAAACCTTGTTATACTCTCGATCAGTAGCCTTTGTTATAATCGTGCAGGGGACTTTTGTTACACCTTCGGATCAGGGACTTTGTTCTCCTCGATCAGGGGACTTTGTTACACCTTCGATCAGGGACTTTGTTCTCTCTCGATCAGGGGACTTTGTTATACTCTCGATCAATGGATTCTTGTTATATTCGATGAGGGGACTTTTGTTATACACGACCATGGGACTATACTCGGATGAGGGGCCTTTGTTATACTCGATCAGGGGGCCCTTTGTTACCCGGGATCAGGGACCTCAGTAATACTTCGATCAGGGCCTTGTTATAATTAGATCAGGGCCTTTGTTATACTCTCGATCAGGGACTTTGTTATTCTTTAGAACAGGGCCTTGTTATATCTGATAAGGGACTTTTATACTGGATCAAGGGGATTTTGTTACACCTCGATCAGTGGCCTTGTTATACTCTTTTGTGTCTTTTGTTATACTTCCGAACAGGGGCTCTTGAAAGAACTCCGGATCAAAGGCCTTTGTTATTCTCGATTAGATGACTTTGTTAAACTCGATGAGGAGATCTTTGTTATTCTCGATCATGGGATTCCTTTGTTTATACTGGGCCAGGGTCTTTGTTATACCTGATCAGGGGCCTTTGTTAATCTCTCGACTAGGGCCTCCTTTTGTTATACTTTAATCAGGGGGGCTTTGTTTAACCCGGATCAGGGGGACTTTGTTATACCGATCAGGGGCTTTTGTTATACTCGATCAGGAACTCTTTGTTATACTCGATCAAGGGGCTTTGTTATACTCGATCAGGGAACTTTGTTATATCGAGATCAGGGCCTTTGATATACTCGGATCAGGGCCTTGTTAAACTCGGGATCAGGGCCTTTGTTATACCCAATTAGGGACTTTGTTTTACTCGATCAGGGACTTTGTTATACTCGATCTGGGGGTTTTGTTTTACCTCGATCAGAAAACTTTGTTATACTCGATCAGTAAGTCTTGTTATAATCGCAGGGACTCTTTGTTACACCTGATCAGGGACTTTGTTCTCTTCGATCAGGGGACTTGTGCATTACCCGGATCAGGGACTTTTGTTAAAATCTGATGAGGGGACTTTTGTTATACTCGACCGTGGGATTCTTGTTATACTCGATGAGCGGCCTTTGTTATACTCGATCAGGGGTCTCTTATTATACCCGATCAGGGACTTTGTTATACTCGATCAGGGACTTTGTTATACTCGATGAGGGACTCTGTAATACTCGACTGCGGACTTTGTTATACCGATCAGGGGCCTTTGTTATACTCGATCAGGGACTTTGTTATTTCTTGATAAGGGGACTTTTGTTATACTGGATCATGCGGGGACTTTGTTATACCGAGAGGGGCCTTTGTTATACTCGATGAGGGGATTCCCTGTTATACCTCGGATCAAGGACCCCTGTAATACTCGATTAGGGGACTTTGTTATACCTCTTCGACCAGTGGCCTTTGTTATACTCTCTTTTGAGGCCTTTGTTATAATCGAACAGGGCCTTTGTTAACCCAATCAAAGGCCTTTTGTTATTCTCGATTAGAGGACTTTGTTAAACTAAATGAGGAGACTTTGTTGCCCGGATCAGGGAGTTATTTATACTGATCAGGGACTTTGTTATACCTTTCGATCAGGGACCTTTGTTATACTCTGCCAGGGGTCTTTTCTTATACCGATGAGGGGCCTTTGTTACACTTGATCAGGGGTGATATCTCCATGATCAGGGACTTTGTCTCGATCAGGGGATTTTGTTATAAATTTCATCAGCTTTGTTATACTCGATCAGGGATCTTTGTTATACCTGATCAGCTTTTGCTTTTACCTCGCTGATCAGGAAACTTTGTTATACTCGATCAGTAGCTCTGTTATAATCGTGCAGGGGACTTTGTTACACCTCGATCAGGGGACTTGTTCTCTCGATCAGGGACTTTGTTATACCTCGATCAGGGCCTTTTGTTACCTGATTAGGGGCCTTTGTTATTCTCGATTATTGGACTTTGTTAAACTCGATGAAAAGATCTTGTTTATAAATTTCGATAAGGGGAGTTTGTTATACTGATCAGGGACTTTTGTTTTACCGATCAGGGGACTTTGTTACACTCGATCAGGGGACTTTGTTCTCCTCGATCAGGGGACTTTGTTATACTCGATCAGGGGCCTTTGTTATACTCGATTAGGGGCCTATGTTATTCTCGATTATTGGACTTTGTTAAACTCGATGAAAAGACTTTGTTATACTCGATAAGGGGAGTTTGTTATACTCGATCAGTGGACTTTGTTTTACTCGATCAGGGGGCTTTGTTATACTCGATCAGGGAACTTTGTTATACTCGATCAAGGGGCTTTGTTATACTCGATCAGGGAACTTTGTTATACTCGATCAGGGGCCTTTGTTATACTCGTTCAGGCGCCTTTGTTATATTCGATCAGTGGCCTTTGTTATACTCGACCTGGGGACTTTGTTATACTCGATCAGTTGCTCTTGTTAAACTCGATCAGGAGCTTTTGTTATACTCAATCAGGGGACTTTGTTATACTTGATCAGGGAACTTTGTTATACTCTATTAGGGAGCTTGGTTTTACTCGATCAGGAAACTTTGTGATACTCGATTAGGGGCCTTTGTTATATTCAATGAGGGGGCTTTGTTATACTCGACCATGGGACTTTGTTATACTCGATCACGGGCTTTTGTTAAACTCGATCAGGGGCCTTTGTTAAACTCAATCAGGGGCGTTTGTTATACTCAATCAGGGGACTTTGTTATACTCGATCAGGGGACTTTGTTATACTCTATCAGGGAGCTTGGTTTTACTCGATCAGGAAACTTTGTGATACTCGATCAGGGGCCTTTGTTATATTCAATGAGGGGACTTTGTTATACTCGACCATGGGACTTTGTTATACTCGATCACGGGCTTTTGTTAAACTCGATCAGGGGCCTTTGTTATCCTCAATCAGGGGACTTTGTTATACTCGATCAGGGGACTTTGTTATACTCGATCAGGGGGCTTTGTTTTACTCGTTCAGGAAACTTTGTTATACTCGATGAGGGGCCTTTGTTATAATCGTTCAGGGGACTTTGTTATACTCGATCAGGGGACTTTGTTATACTCGATCAGGAACCCCTGCTTATACTCATCAGGGGGATTCTTGTTTATAATTTTTGATCAAAGGCCTTTGTTATTCGATCTGAGGACTCTGTTAAACTCGATGAGGAGATTTTGTTACACTCGATCAGGGGAGTTTGTTATACTCGATCAGGGGACATTGTTATACTCGATGAGGGGACTTTGTTATACTCGATCAGGGGCCTTTGTTGTACTCGATTAGGGGTCTTTGTTATACTTGACGAGGGAGCTTTGTTATATTCGATTAGGGGCCTTTGTTATACTTGATGAGGGGGCTTTGTTATACTCGATCAGGGGACTTTATTATTCTCGATCAGGGGGACTTTGTTATATTCGATCAGGGGGCTTTGTTTTACTCGATCAGGAAACTTTGTTATACTCTATGAGGGGCTTTGTTATACTCGATGAGGGGACTTTGTTATACTCGACCAGGGGTCTTTGTTATACTCGATCAGGTGCCTTTGTTATACTCGACCAGGGGACTTCGTTATATTCGATCAGGGGACTTTGTTATACTCGATCAGGAGGCTTTGTTTTACTCGATCAGGAAACTTTGTTATACTCGATCAGGGGCCTTTGTTAAACTCGATGAGGGGCCTTTGTTATACTCGATCAGGGGACTTTTTTATACTTGATCAGGGGACTTTGTTATACTCGATCAGGGGACTTTGGTATATTCGATGAGGGGACTTTGTTATACTCGATCAGGGAACTTTGTTATACTCGATCAGGGGCCTTTGTTATACTCGTTCAGGCGCCTTTGTTATATTCGATCAGTGGCCTTTGTTATACTCGACCTGGGGACTTTGTTATACTCGATCAGTTGCTTTTGTTAAACTCGACCAAGAGCTTTTGTTATACTCAATCAGGGGACTTTGTTATACTTGATCAGGGAACTTTGTTATACTCTATTAGGGAGCTTGGTTTTACTCGATCAGGAAACTTTGTGATACTCGATCAGGGGCCTTTCTTATATTCAATTAGGGGACTTTGTTATACTCGACCATGGGACTTTGTTATACTCGATCACGGGCTTTTGTTAAACTCGATCAGGGGCCTTCGTTATACTCGACCAGGGGACTTTGTTATACTCGATCAGGGGACTTTGTTATACTCGATCAGGGGACTTTGTTATACTCTATTAGGGAGCTTGGTTTTACTCGATCAGGAAACTTGGTACTCGATCAGGGGCCTTTTATTCATTCAATGAGGGCCTTTGTTATACTCGAACAGAGGCCTTTGTTATACTCGAACAGGGGCCTTTGTTATCCTCTATGAGGGGGCTTTGTGATACTCGATGAGGGGGCTTTTTTAAAATCGATCAAAGGTCTTTGTTATACTCGATCAGGGGGCTTTGTTATACTCGATCAGGGGACTTTGCTATACTCGATCAGGGGCTTTTGTTATACTCGATGAGCGGCCTTTATCATTCTCGATAAGGGTACCTTGTTATACTCGATCAAGGGACTTTGTTTATACTCGATCAGGGGACATTGTTATACTCGATCAGGGGACTTTGTTATACTCGATCAGGGGACTTTGTTATACTCGATCGAAGCCTTTGTTATACTTTCTATTAAGGGAGCTTGGTTTTTACTCGATCAGAAACTTTGTGATACTCGATCAGGGGCCTTTGTTATATTCAATGAGGGGACTTTGTTATACTCGACCATGGGACTTTGTTATACTCGATCACGGGCTTTTGTTAAACTCGATCTGGGGCCTTTGTTATCCTCAATCAGGGGACTTTGTTATACTCGATCAGGGGACTTTGTTATACTCGATCAGGGGGCTTTGTTTTACTCGTTCAGGAAACTTTGTTATACTCGATGAGGGGCCTTTGTTATAATCGTTCAGGGGACTTTGTTATACTCGATCCGGGGAATTTGTTATACTCGATCAGGGAACTTTGTTATACTCGATCAGGGGACTTTGTTATACTCGATCAGGGGACTTTGTTATACTCGATCAAAGGCCTTTGTTATTCTCGATCTGAGGACTTTGTTAAACTCGATGAGGAGATTTTGTTACACTCGATCCGGGGAGTTTGTTATACTCGATCAGGGGACATTGTTATACTCGATGAGGGGACTTTGTTATACTCGATCAGGGGCCTTTGTTGTACTCGATTAGGGGTCTTTGTTATACTTGACGAGGGAGCTTTGTTATACTCGATTAGGGGCCTTTGTTATACTTGATGAGGGGACTTTATTATTCTCGATCAGGGGGACTTTGTTATACTCGATCAGGGGGCTTTGTTTTACTCGATCAGGAAACTTTGTTATACTCTATGAGGGGCTTTGTTATACTCGATGAGGGGACTTTGTTATACTCGACCAGGGGTCTTTGTTATACTCGATCAGGTGCCTTTGTTGCCCATATACTTTCGACCAGGGACTTCGTTATATTCCTGATCAGGGGACTTTGTTAGACTCGATCAGGGGGCTTTGTTTTACTCGATCAGGAAACTTTGTTATACTCGATGACGGGCCTTTGTTATAATCGTTCAGGGGACGTTGTTATACTCGATCCGGGACTTTTTTATACTCGATCAGGGGACTTTGTTATACTCGATCAGGGGACTTTGTTATATTCGATAAGGGGACTTTGTTATACTGGATCATGGAACTTTGTTATACTCGATGAGGGGCCTTTGTTATACTCGATGAGGGGACTCTGTTATACTCGATCAGGGGACTCTGTAATACTCGATCAGGGGCCTTTGTTATACTCTTTTCGAGGCCTTTGTTATACTCGAACAGGGGCCTTTGTTTAACTCGATCAAAGGCCTTTGTTATTCTCGATTAGCGGACTTTGTTATACTCGATGAGGGGCCTTTGTTATACTTGATCAGGGGGCTTTGTTTGTTTTTCTCGATCAGGGGGACTTTGTTATACCCCATCAGGGGGCTTTGTTATACTCGATCAGGGGACTTTGTTATACTCGATCAGGGGGCTTTGTTTTACTCGATCAGGAAACTTTGTTATACTCGATCAGTAGCCTCTGTTATAATCGTGCAGGGGACTTTGTTACACTCGATCAGGGGACTTTGTTCTCCTCGATCAGGGGACTTTGTTATACTCGATCAGGGGCCTTTGTTATACTCGATTTAGGGGCCTATGTTATTCTCGATTATTGGACTTTGTTAAACTCGATGAAAAGACTTTGTTATACTCGATAAGGGGAGTTTGTTATACTCGATCAGGGGACTTTGTTTTACTCGATCAGGGAACTTTGTTATACTCGATCAGGGGCCTTTGTTATACTCGTTCAGGCGCCTTTGTTATATTCGATCAGTGGCCTTTGTTATACTCGACCTGGGGACTTTGTTATACTCGATCAGTTGCTTTTGTTAAACTCGATCAGGAGCCTTTGTTATACTCAATCAGGGGACTTTGTTATACTTGATCAGGGAACTTTGTTATACTCGATCAGGGGGCTTTGTTTTACTCGATCAGGAAACTTTGTTATTCTCGATGAGGGGCCTTTGTTATAATCGTTCAGGAGACTTTGTTATACTCGATTAGGGGACTTTGTTATACTCGATCAGGGGACTTTGTTATACTCGATCAGGGGACTTTGTTAAACTCGATCAATGGCCTTTGTTATTCTCGATTTGAGGACTTTGTTAAACTCGATGAGGAGACTTTTTTATACTCGATCAGGGGAGTTTGTTATACTCGATCAGGGGACATTGTTTTACTCGATCAGGGGGCTTTGTTATACTCGATCAGGGGACTTTGCTATACTCGATCAGGGGCCTTTTTTATACTCGATCCGGGGCCTTTGTTATACTCGATTAGGGGACTTTGTTATACTCGACCAGGGGTCTTTGTTATACTCGATCAGGGGCCTTTGTTATACTTGATGAGGGTGCTTTGTTATACTCGATCAGGGGACTTTGTTATTCTCGATGAGGGGGACTTTGTTATACTCGATCAGGGGGCTTTGTTATACTCGATCAGGGAACTTTGTTATACTCAATCAGGGGCCTTTGTTATACTCGTTCAGGCGCCTTTGTTATATTCGATCAGGAGCCTTTGTTATACTCGACCAGGGGACTTTGTTATACTCGATCAGGGGCTTTTGTTAAACTCGATGAGGGGCCTTTGTTATACTCAATCAGAGGACTTTGTTATACTCGATAAGGGGACTTTGTTATATTCGATGAGGGGACTCTGTTATACTCGATCAGGGGTGATATCTCCATGATCAGGGACTTTGTCTCGATCAGGGGATTTTGTTATAAATTTCATCAGCTTTGTTATACTCGATCAGGGATCTTTGTTATACCTGATCAGCTTTTGCTTTTACCTCGCTGATCAGGAAACTTTGTTATACTCGATCAGTAGCTCTGTTATAATCGTGCAGGGGACTTTGTTACACCTCGATCAGGGGACTTGTTCTCTCGATCAGGGACTTTGTTATACCTCGATCAGGGCCTTTTGTTACCTGATTAGGGGCCTTTGTTATTCTCGATTATTGGACTTTGTTAAACTCGATGAAAAGATCTTGTTTATAAATTTCGATAAGGGGAGTTTGTTATACTGATCAGGGACTTTTGTTTTACCGATCAGGGGACTTTGTTACACTCGATCAGGGGACTTTGTTCTCCTCGATCAGGGGACTTTGTTATACTCGATCAGGGGCCTTTGTTATACTCGATTAGGGGCCTATGTTATTCTCGATTATTGGACTTTGTTAAACTCGATGAAAAGACTTTGTTATACTCGATAAGGGGAGTTTGTTATACTCGATCAGTGGACTTTGTTTTACTCGATCAGGGGGCTTTGTTATACTCGATCAGGGAACTTTGTTATACTCGATCAAGGGGCTTTGTTATACTCGATCAGGGAACTTTGTTATACTCGATCAGGGGCCTTTGTTATACTCGTTCAGGCGCCTTTGTTATATTCGATCAGTGGCCTTTGTTATACTCGACCTGGGGACTTTGTTATACTCGATCAGTTGCTCTTGTTAAACTCGATCAGGAGCTTTTGTTATACTCAATCAGGGGACTTTGTTATACTTGATCAGGGAACTTTGTTATACTCTATTAGGGAGCTTGGTTTTACTCGATCAGGAAACTTTGTGATACTCGATTAGGGGCCTTTGTTATATTCAATGAGGGGACTTTGTTATACTCGACCATGGGACTTTGTTATACTCGATCACGGGCTTTTGTTAAACTCGATCAGGGGCCTTTGTTAAACTCAATCAGGGGCGTTTGTTATACTCAATCAGGGGACTTTGTTATACTCGATCAGGGGACTTTGTTATACTCTATCAGGGAGCTTGGTTTTACTCGATCAGGAAACTTTGTGATACTCGATCAGGGGCCTTTGTTATATTCAATGAGGGGACTTTGTTATACTCGACCATGGGACTTTGTTATACTCGATCACGGGCTTTTGTTAAACTCGATCAGGGGCCTTTGTTATCCTCAATCAGGGGACTTTGTTATACTCGATCAGGGGACTTTGTTATACTCGATCAGGGGGCTTTGTTTTACTCGTTCAGGAAACTTTGTTATACTCGATGAGGGGCCTTTGTTATAATCGTTCAGGGGACTTTGTTATACTCGATCAGGGGACTTTGTTATACTCGATCAGGGGACTTTGTTATACTCGATCAAAGGCCTTTGTTATTCTCGATCTGAGGACTTTGTTAAACTCGATGAGGAGATTTTGTTACACTCGATCCGGGGAGTTTGTTATACTCGATCAGGGGACATTGTTATACTCGATGAGGGGACTTTGTTATACTCGATCAGGGGCCTTTGTTGTACTCGATTAGGGGTCTTTGTTATACTTGACGAGGGAGCTTTGTTATACTCGATTAGGGGCCTTTGTTATACTTGATGAGGGGACTTTATTATTCTCGATCAGGGGGACTTTGTTATACTCGATCAGGGGGCTTTGTTTTACTCGATCAGGAAACTTTGTTATACTCTATGAGGGGCTTTGTTATACTCGATGAGGGGACTTTGTTATACTCGACCAGGGGTCTTTGTTATACTCGATCAGGTGCCTTTGTTATACTCTGACAGGGGACTTCGTTATATTCGATCAGGGGACTTTATTGTACCTCGATCAGGAGGCTTTGTTTTTACTCGATCAAGAAACTTTGTTATACTCGATGAGGGGCCTTTATTATATTCGACGAGGGGACTTTGTTATACTCGATTTGGGGGATTTTGTTATACACGATGAGAGGGCTTTGATATACCCGATCAGGGGACTGTGTTATACTCGATTAGGTGACTTTGTTATACTCGATGAGGGTACTTTGTTTAACTCGATCAGGGGACTTTTTTATATTCGATCAGGAGACTTTATTATACTCGATCAAGGGCCTTTGTTATACTCGATCAGGGGACTTTGTTATACTCGATCAGAGGACTTTGTTTAACTCGATCAGGGCTTTGTTATATCGATCAAGGATTTTGTTATACTCACAGAGTCTTCTCGATGAGACGCTGTTATATACTTAGTCCAGAACTGCTCAGTCGGGACTTTGTTATTCTCGATCAGGGGGACTTTGTTATACCCCATCAGGGGGCTTTGTTATACTCGATCAGGGGACTTTGTTATACTCGATCAGGGGGCTTTGTTTTACTCGATCAGGAAACTTTGTTATACACGATCAGTAGCCTCTGTTATAATCGTGCAGGGGACTTTGTTACACTCGATCAGGGGACTTTGTTCTCCTCGATCAGGGGACTTTGTTATACTCGATCAGGGGCCTTTGTTATACTCGATTAGGGGCCTATGTTATTCTCGATTATTGGACTTTGTTAAACTCGATGAAAAGACTTTGTTATACTCGATAAGGGGAGTTTGTTATACTCGATCAGGGGACTTTGTTTTACTCGATCAGGGAACTTTGTTATACTCGATCAGGGGCCTTTGTTATACTCGTTCAGGCGCCTTTGTTATATTCGACCTGGGGACTTTGTTATACTCGATCAGTTGCTTTTGTTAAACTCGATCAGGAGCCTTTGTTATACTCAATCAGGGGACTTTGTTATACTTGATCAGGGAACTTTGTTATACTCGATCAGGGGGCTTTGTTTTACTCGATCAGGAAACTTTGTTATTCTCGATGAGGGGCCTTTGTTATAATCGTTCAGGAGACTTTGTTATACTCGATTAGGGGACTTTGTTATACTCGATCAGGGGACTTTGTTATACTCGATCAGGGGACTTTGTTAAACTCGATCAATGGCCTTTGTTATTCTCGATTTGAGGACTTTGTTAAACTCGATGAGGAGACTTTTTTATACTCGATCAGGGGAGTTTGTTATACTCGATCAGGGGACATTGTTTTACTCGATCAGGGGGCTTTGTTATACTCGATCAGGGGACTTTGCTATACTCGATCAGGGGCCTTTTTTATAGTCCGGGGCCTTCATTGCTCAAATTGAGGACTTTTGTTATACTCGACCAGGGGTCTTTGTTATACTCGATCAGGGGCCTTTGTTATACTTGATGATTTGCTTTGTTACTCGATCAGGGGACTTTGTTATTCTCGATGAGGGGGACTT
>NW_024757467.1:0-2028 GCF_018991925.1 Homarus americanus | reverse complement strand
AGTGGCGTAGTTAGAGTAATATTGCCGCCAGGGCAACCTTGAAGTTGCCATGTCCCCACAAAAAATACATATTGCACAGTGACTCACTCTTATATATATATATATATATATATATATATATATATATATATATATATATATATATATATATATATATATATAAAATAGTTTGTGTACCATTATAATATTACTGTACTTTCACATAATCAAATATAGTATGCTTTAAATACACCAAACATACTTAAACTTTATAAGTAACAGTTAAACAAAAAGCAAAACGACATATAGGATAGGAAAAAGTAAAAAAGTGTAAAATTAGGACCATCTTTATTTCTGAAATGAAAACTACAACTTTCTACTAAGTAACTTTTTGTTTTGTTGCTTCAAATTCTTCAATGACATTGTCAAAACTATTTCATCTATCATTGTCGCTCTATAGACAGTATGGCAAGATTTCTCAACCGCAAGGTGCTCCATAGTAGATCTTAAGTAATTCTTGATCAGTTTTAGTTTCGAAAAACTCTCAGGGGCCGGATAAAATTTTTCCTCGAGTCTTAAAAGAGTGTAGAGACAGATTAGCGGACCCTCGTAAACTTATTTACAAAATCATTAGACACTGGAGTTGTGCCAGGTTATTGAAACAGGCGAATGTAGTACCCATATTTAAAAAGAGACAGAGCAGCAGCGTCAAATTGCCGATCAGTTTGACGTCAGTAGTGGGGAAATTTCTTGAATCAATTATAGCAGATCGCATCCGATCGCATCTAGAAAAAAATTAATCTACGACTCTCAACATGGGTTTACAAAGGGAAAATCTTGTCTAACAAATCTGCTAACGTTTTTAGGAAAGTCTTCGAGGTAGTAGATAATGACGAAAATTACGATGTTATTTACTTAGACTTTAGCAAAGCATTTGACAGAGTACCGCATCAGAGGGCCTCTGAGAAAAATTAAGGCTCATGGTATCGAGGGAAAGTTTTTAAATTGGATAAAATCATGGCTCACCGATAGAACGCAGAGGGTCAGCGTAGATGGTGTTAAATCTGAGTGGGGCCGTGTAACCAGTGGGGTTCCCCAGGGGGTCAGTACTAGGCCACTCTTGTTCTAAATCATAAACGATTTAGATACTGGGATCAGCAGTGACATAAGCAAGTTTGCGGATGACACCAAAATAGAAGGAAAAATTAATTCAGGGCAGGATGCAAATGCATTACAGGAGGATCTAAAATAAACTGCAGGGGTGGTCTGAAAATGGCAAATGAAATTCAACACCAGCAAGTGCAGCGTGTATAATATTGGATGAACAAATACTTATAATGTATGCAGCCTGAACAACATCAACCTAGAGAAGTCGACTTGTGAAAGACCTAGGGTACTTGTAAGCCCGGACCTACGGCCTGAAAACAGTGCGTTAATGTTCGAAATAAGGCAAACAGAGTATTGGGTTTTATATCTGAAGTGTAATAACAAGAGTGCAGAGTCTTATTGCAACTATATCTTGCGCTAGTTAGGCCGCACCTCGATTATGCTATTCAGTTCTGGTGCCCCTATTATAGAATGGATATAAATTCACTAGAGTCGGTGCAGCGAAGAATGACAAAAATGATTCGGGACTTAGAAACCTTCCTATCAGGATGGGTTAAAGAAACTTAACTTGCATTCCTAGAAAGACGAAAAGTGTGAGGGAGATATGATGGAAGTATTTAAGTGGGTGAAAAGGAATCAATAAAAGGGGATATGAATAAAGTTCTTATAATATCCGAGCAGGATAGGACTCCGGAACAACAGTTCAAGTTGGATAAGTTTAGGTTTAGGAGGAGATAGGAAGAAACTGGTTCACAAATAAGGTGGTGGACGGATGGAACAAGCAACAACTTTGTAGTAGTGCGGGAACTCTGGAAAGTTTCAAAAGGAGGCTAGATAGATTCATGGATGATGAGAGTGGTGGTAACTCTCGACAGGAGCTGCCATGCACAGGCCAACCGGCCTATTGCAGACTCTTATTTTCTTATGTTCTTACGTTAACAC
>NW_024757466.1:0-8200 GCF_018991925.1 Homarus americanus | reverse complement strand
AATAATCTCTCCATTATGACCAAATATTAATAACAAAAACTAAGTAAATGAATGAATGAAACCCTGAAGAAACTGACCTCTTTAAAAGGGTGTGTGTGTTATGTCTCTCTTGGCCGGACTCCCTCACAACAAGTAATTATTTCAACCACGAGAAGTTTTTATCGTCTTCCCTTGTGTTGTCTTCAGCTGTCCTTGAGGTGTTACTAGGTCAAACTTGAGACATATTTTGAGTTGTAACTTTAAGGATGAGGTTGGCTTAGGTATATTTAGGGAATATTTAAAGACAGATTATAGATATGACCCGATTTAAGTATATTTACGTATAACCTAAGATGATTTTTGCTATACCTTAATTCAAAGTTTAGGTTATTTTTTATATGAACATCAGAGTAAATTTTTTTAAAGTGGTGTTACGTATTGATATTAATTACAGGCGATAATGGAAAACGAATTAATCTTTTCCATCTCCTTAAGTGGGAAATAAAAATTCCATTTAAATACCTAGAGGCTAATGAAAACAAAATCAGTTATTTTTTTGTCTCATCAAACTGCCTTTCGAGTTTCCTCCTAATATAGCTCATAAATACAGCTAATATAACGTCAATTATAATATATCCCGCCTATATTATGAGAGCTGGAAATATACCTACAATAATACAAAAATATATCCCTCTTATATAATGAATGGGGTAATTATATAGATGGTTAAAAATCTAAATTAATTATATAGATATACCGAAAACTATAGAAATTTATATATGGCGAATTAAACCCGAATTGGCAGTACCGCTAAGATAACACACAAGTCTACGGTTATCCTCATCAATTGCCACGATAACTAGAATTTTTTTTTTTCAAGTTCGTAAAATATTTAAAACAGGGAATTGAAACTTGGGAGTAAATGGTTATCCTTTAAATGCTACCAAGATAACACAGATTGATAACACGGCCAAGATAACATGTTTTTTGTTATCTTCGTCTTGTTTAGTTTGGGATAACCAGTCATAGTAAACAATACTTGTGGTGGGGGTATGGTGTCGATAGTGGTAGTGGTGGCAATAAGACATGGTAATGATGATGATGATAGTGGTAGGTATGGTGTCGGTGGTGATGGTAGTATTTTTGGTGCTAGTGAATATGGTATCGATGGTGGTAGTAGTAGTGTTGATGATAGTGGTAGTGATGGTAGTTGCAGGCTAGTACAGAAAGAAATTATGAGATATCAAACCATCTCCCGGCGGCTTGATTGCTTGTGGTACGAGTTAGTTATCCAATTTAAGACTTCCTACGGCAATAATTTTCAGAATACCTTAAGAGACAATAAATATCTCCAGATGTCTACGTGAAGGTGATAAGATGATATTTTGATAGTTCTAGTGTACAGGAGTTAGTACACTTTCTTCAGGTACGATAGTTTACTACCTGAGGACTCGGTATGTCTATCGATTCAAAATCCCATAGGCTATTCTAGTGTCGACAGTTCAGCCATTTTCCCCACTTGAGTATCTAGAAAGAGAATCACTTAATACTCACTAGTGATTCTTGTAAGTGTCTATAATGTCATTTCCCCACTACATGAGAATCCTGTAGATGTTTATATTATTGTATAAATGAATCTGGTAAAAGTTTAATTCAATGGTAGTGTGTGATACAGGTCCTTTGTAGTCTAATGCCTCACACGACACGACACACTAGGTGAGAGACTCTATATTGTGAATAATCTAAAAACAAAAAAAATGATCAAATCAACATAGGAACAAATATGAAAAAATTACCACTGTAAATAAAAACTCCATACATGCTGAATTATTAACCAAACAGAAATAAAAACATCCATACATACAAAAAATGCCCATACATACAGAGTGAATAAAAGTGACAATGCCTTAAAAATGTTCTTATTTAAAAAAAAAATCCCAAACAAAAATTATACCTCAGCTACAATAATAATAAAAGCAAAAATACCCACGAAAATACTAATACAAACAGAAGACCATCGGCATTATGTAGCATTGAGTTCCATATCGGTAATGTATATAAATTGAGTATATGTATATAAAAGCAAAGACAAAATAGTAAATAACTTTTCCATCACTTTTTATTTATCTATTTATATGTTTTTGTCTATCTGCTTGTATATATCTTTCTATCAACTCATATATCTACTTATATATATATTTATCTATCCAATTATAATTATCTACTTACAACGTAAACAAAAAAGTCACTACGTCATGACTTTTCGGTATTTTCGCTGTTTGTATCCATGACTTGTTTATTTTGTTTTCGTAGTTTACATAATAATTTATCTCAAAAGTTCAGGTAAACAAAAAAAAAACCCTGGAAATAATCGATACACATGGTTTAAAATTATAAACACAGGTACCAGGTGTTTTTAATTAACGTAAGATTAATAGTTATAAGTATTAAGGTTTCTTGTTGGAGTTAAAATATGGTAAATATATGTTAATTAATATAGTTTATGTAAATGTGTTAGTTAATATAGATTGTGTTAATTATTATTTTTGGTGTAGTTTGATATATGCAAATGTATATTATTTACTGTTTAATATCCTCATATGTAAATTATGCTTGATATATAATTTAGTATATGTATAGTGAAACCTCTATTCAACGGACTCTTTGTGGAGGAATGTCTGTTATATCAAGTGTCCGTTAGATGTGAGGACCGCCATCTAACGGACGACATGGAGAGAACAGTCCGTTAGGTTTCACTGTAAATTCGTCACTTATTACTGTGCCTAGAGCCTTGCTTCACCAGGTTAAAACATAATAGACTTTTACACTCATATATGACGAAGTATTCTCAAAGTATATAAAACAAATGTTGAAAATATAAAATAATTTCAATGTGAACGTTATCAACTTGTCTCGATTATTATTATTATTATTATTATTATTATTATTATTATTCGTTAGATAATTAGGAAACTTTAAAGTGTTGAGAAAATTCGTATTATTAAGTGTAATGTCTTGAAAATAGACCTAAATATATATTACAGGTATATATTGTATTAACTAATTCATCATAAAGTATATATATATATATATATATATATATATATATATATATATATATATATATATATATATATATATATATATATATATATATATATATATATATATATATATATATATACTGTAGTCCTGTAGTCCTGTAGTGAATGTCGACTTACGGACCTACAGAATCTCGCTTGGTTTTTACATCATTTGGTCACGTATAATGCATAGTGCATGACAGTGTGTATTCGCTAGCTGTTGTACATGTTTTAATTTTTCATGATATTTCCTGAGGAGTTTTGGATGGCGTCTTGTAAATATTTTCAATGGAGATTAGCCCACCAAAAACATAAAAATAATAGAAAATGAACCGAAAACAAAATCAAGAGTGAGAAATGTTATTTATGTTGTGTTGTCGAAGTAAGAGAAACAATTGAGACCCTGCAATTGTGTGTAAATGAGGCAGAAAGCCAGATCAGCAACCTGGGACTTGGTCACAATTTTTGTGATGCCATATGGCAGCAGGGTCTACCATTAGACAACACATTATGCCTCCAATATCTTTCCAGGCGGTAGTACTTGCATGTTTAATGACTGCCTGTTACCTATTTGGTTATATTGTTGGTAATACATAAAATAATAGCGCCTGACGTAATGTAGCTTCTAACATTTGTCTTTGGGTTCATTATTCCCGGTCATATACTGTATATAAGAGTAATGCATGACGTCAAATAACTCACAGCTTTTTTACTTTTTTTTACCCATGATGATACATAATATTCGTGCATGACTTCGTGCGGGTTTACAATTTTCCCTCGAGTACATATCACCCGAAGATAAGTGCGTGACGTCGAGTGGTCGCTTACAACCTGTTCTTTGTTTTAGTTGTCGCGGTAGTGCTTGACATGGCCGGAAAAGAGACTGTGATGGTTGGTGACATGTAATTGGGGTTAGGATAAGCTATCGATAATGATAAACCGTAAATTGATTTGACCTAGGATAACCCAATAAGGTTGTTTAGTGAGCCTTGGGTGAGAATCTACGGGTATAATAGCTGGCAGTTATGGGGAAGACACGGCTGAAGGATCCTGGGGAAGACACAGAAGAAGGATCCTGGGGAAGACACGGCTGAAGGATCCTGGAGAAGATACGGAAGAAGGATCCTGGGGAAGACACGGCTGAAGGATCCTGGAGAAGACACGGAAGAAGGATCCTGGGGAAGACACGGCTGAAGGATCCTGGAGAAGACACGGAAGAAGGATCCTCGGCTGAAGGATGGGGAAGACACGGCTGAAGGATCCTGGGGAAGACACGGCTGAAGGATCCTGGGGAAGACACGGAAGACACAAAGGATCCTGTGGAAGACACGGCGCTGAAGGATCCTGGGGAAACACACGGCTGAAGGATCTCGGGAGAAGAGGATTGACGCTGAAGGATCCTGGGGAAGACACGGCTGAAGGATCCTAGGAAGACACGAAGAAGGGTCCTGGGGAAGACACGGCTGAAGGATCCTGGGGAAGACACGGCTGAAGGATCCTAGGGAAGACACGGAAGAAGGATACTGGGGAAGACACGGCTGAAGGATCCTGGAGAAGACACGGAAGAAGGGTCGTGGGGAAGACACGGCTGAAGGATCCTGGGGAAGACACGGAAGAAGGATCCTGGGGAAGACACGGCTGAAGCATCCTGGGGAAGACACGGAAGAAGGGTCCTGGGGAAGACACGGAAGAAGGATCCTGGGGAATACACGGAAGAAGGATCCTGGGGAAGACACGGAAGAAGGATCCTGGGGAATACACGGAAGAAGGATCCTGGGGAAGTCACGGATGAAGGATCCTGTGGAAGACACGGAAGAAGGATCCTGGGGAAGACAAGGAAGAAGGATCCTGGGGAAGACACGGAAGAAGGATCCTGGGAAAGACAAGGCTGAAGGATCCTGGAGAAGACACGGAAGAAGGATCATGGGGAAGACACGGAAGAAGGATCCTGGGGAATACACGGACAGATCCTTGAAGACACGGAAGAAGGATCCTGGGGAACATTACGAAGAAGGATCTGGGGAAATATTAATGGCTGAAGGATCCTGGAGAAGACACGAAGAAGGATCCTGTGAAGACACGGAAGAAGGATCCTGGGGAAGACACGGAAGAAGGATCCCCACGGCTGAAGGATCCTGGAGAAGACACGGAAGAATGATCCTGGAGAAGATGCAGCTAGAAAGAATCCTGGGGAAGACACGGAAGAAGGATCCTGGGAAGACACGAAGAAGGATCCTGGGGAAGTGACACAAGAAGGATCCTGGGGAAACATTACGAAGAAGGATAATGGGGAAGACATTTAAAGAAGGATCGTGGAGAAGACACGGAAGAAGGATCTCTGAGTAGAAGACATGGAAGAAGGACTAGAGAAGACAAGGAAGAAGGATCCTGGGGAAGACATGGAAGAAGGATCCTGGGAAGATGACGAAGAAGGACCGGGGAACATTGACGTGAAGGATCCTGGGGTAGACGACGAAGGATCCTGGGGAAGACACGGAAGAAGGATCCTGGGGAAGACACGGAAAAAGGATCCTCGGGAAGACACGGAAGAAGGATCCTGGGGAAGACACGGCTGAAGGATCCTGGGGAAGACACGGAAGAAGGATCCTGGGGAAGACACGGAAGAAGGATCCTAGGGAAGACACGGCTGAAGGATCCTGGGGAAGACACGGAAGAAGGATCCAGGGGAAGACACAGAAGAAGGATCCTGGGGAAGACACGGCTGAAGGATCCTGGGGAAGACACGGCTGAAGGATCCTAAGGAAGTGTAATGAGACAAAACTCACAAGAAGAGAATTACATATATATAAGTAGGAAGTATAGAGAGTAGAGATGTAAAGATAGGAAACTTGGTAGCGTGGCCTGGATGTTATTTGCACAGCATCACTACGCTTATCTTATCTCGTATGTCAATACACATATATCACTTCTTAAAGGGACAACTTGTTAAACACCTCTTGATACAACTATTTATTAATTCACTCAATGACATGGACACATTAATATCACTATTATATCGGGGTACTAACACATTATGCTTTACGTTACTTGACACTGACTCTCGGACACACCTGAATGAATACACTTCCCACAGTAGGTAACTCACCCTAGGACGTTCTGACAAGACTCACGTGTACCCTGACGTAGGCCCAGTGAGTGCTGGCTGGGCTGCCTCCTATGGGAGAGTCTGCTTAGCTGGCGATGCCGTGGTCTGGTCGGGAGGTCTCCCTCCCGACCTGGGGAGGGGACGTGCGTGACTCTGCTTAGTGAACCGAGTGACGACCCGAACGGGAGAGAGATGACAGCAACCAGAATGAGGATCAGTATGACCAGGATCAGAATGATAATCGTAATGGAATCGAATGCCCGTGGACGGGACTGTAGGGCCTTTATATGGGGTCGGCCCAGCCGGCTTCTGACCTCTAACAATTAACACTAAACTGGTTTGATCTGAATAGTTGTGTGCAGGTGTGGTCCTGGCCAGGTGTCTTGGCTAGGTGCGGTTGTAGGTCACCGGCTCACGTCATTAGCGGGCGAGGTCAAGTCCCTTGGGTCGACCTGAGGTGTGTCAACCCGGAATGTGGTGGAACCACGAGGTCTGTAGTGTACTTGTTGTTATATGTGACATAATTCTGGGCTGTAAGCTTTGGTCTGACAAACAATCATTACAGAAGAAACGGAAGAAGGATCCTGGGGAACACACGGCTGAAGGATCCTGGAGAAGACACGGAAGAAGGATCCTGGGGAAGACACGGCTGAAGGATCCTGGGGAAGACACGGAAGAAGGATCCTGGGGAAGACACGGCAGAAGGATCCTGGAGAAGACACGGAAGATGGATACTGGGGAAGACACGGCTGAAAGGATCACAGGGAAGACACGGCTGAAGGATCCTGGGAAGACACGGAAGAGAAGGATCCTGGGGAAGACACGGAAGAAGGATCCTGAGGGCACGGCTGGAAGGATCCTGGGAAGACACGGCTGAAGGATCTGGGAAGACACGGAAGAAGGATCCTCGGGAAGACACGGCTGAAGGATCCTGGAGGAAGAACACGGAAGAAGGGTCCTGGGGAAGACACGGCTGAAGGATCCTGGGGAAGACACGGCTGAAGGATCCTAGGGAAGACACGGAAGAAGGATACTGGGGAAGACACGGCTGAAGGATCCTGGAGAAGACACGGAAGAAGGGTCGTGGGGAAGACACGGCTGAAGGATCCTGGGGAAGACACGGAAGAAGGATCCTGGGGAAGACACGGCTGAAGCATCCTGGGGAAGACACGGAAGAAGGGTCCTGGGGAAGACACGGAAGAAGGATCCTGGGGAATACACGGAAGAAGGATCCTGGGGAAGACACGGAAGAAGGATCCTGGGGAATACACGGAAGAAGGATCCTGGGGAAGTCACGGATGAAGGATCCTGTGGAAGACACGGAAGAAGGATCCTGGGGAAGACAAGGAAGAAGGATCCTGGGGAAGACACGGAAGAAGGATCCTGGGAAAGACAAGGCTGAAGGATCCTGGAGAAGACACGGAAGAAGGATCATGGGGAAGACACGGAAGAAGGATCCTGGGGAATACACGGAAGAAGGATCCTGGGGAAGGCATACGGAAGATCCTGGGAAGACATGGCTGAAGGATCCTGGGGGCACAGAAGAATGATCCTGGGGAAGACACGGAAGAAGGATCCTGGGGAATACACGGAAGAAGGATCCTGGGGAAGACACGGAAGAAGGATCCTGGGGAATACACGGAAGAAGGATCCTGGGGAAGACACGGATGAAGGATCCTGTGGAAGACACGGAAGAAGGATCCTGGGGAAGACACGGAAGAAGGATCCTGGGGAAGACACGGAAGAAGGATCCTGGGAAAGACAAGGCTGAAGGATCCTGGAGAAGACACGGAAGAAGGATCATGGGGAAGACACGGAAGAAGGATCCTGGGGAATACACGGAAGAAGGATCCTGGGGAAGACACGGCGGAAGGATCCTGGGGAAGACACGGAAGAAGGATCCTGGGGAAGACACGGCTGAAGGATCCTGGGGAAGACACGGCTGAAGGATCCTGGGGAAGACACGGAAGAAGGATCCTGGAGAAGACACGGAAGGATCCTGGGAGACATGGCTGAAGGATCTTGGGAAGAC
>NW_024757465.1:0-3808 GCF_018991925.1 Homarus americanus | reverse complement strand
TATATATATATATATATATATATATATATATATATATATATATATATATATATATATATATATATATATATATATATATATATATATATATATATATATATATATAATCAACGACCTCACCAGCAAGGAATCGAACCTCGACCTACTGGGTGTGACTAAGTCGTTGATTATGTGTTCAAAGTCCGCGTGTTATATGGACTAAAAATGAAGTATATATATGTACTGCGTTTCATACCAGCTGGATTCGGTAAAATGCTACTGACACCACATAAGAGGTACGGGCAGTTTCCATTGAGGTTCACGGCGCCATCAGCTCGATGAACAGGCTTTGTGTGAAATATAACAGAGTCTAGAACTGGTTTTAGTGTCCTTGTGGCCTAGCCGGTAAGCGTTCCCTAGTCACACTCCAGTAGGTCGCCCAGTAGGTTCGAGGGTCTGGATTCCTTGCTGGTGAGGTCGTTGATTATATGTTCAAAGTCCGCGTGTTATATGGACTAAAATGAAGTATATATATATATATATATATATATATATATATATATATATATATATATATATATAAGCGTAAATCACTGTAGTTGTGACAGGCCAGACAGGTAAAGATCTTGTAACTGGACTTAAAACATAAATATAGTGTTAGGACAGGCCAGGAATCAATGCTCTGTGTGTTCATCTGAGGGATAATAAACATTGCATTCACTGGGATAATGCCTCCTCAATATTATCTTGTAATTCAATTGATAGTAGGAACATTATAGACTCTAGTCTTATTAAACATACCGAAGCAGTCAACATGAATTTGATGGCCTGTACAAACTGGACAATTTTGTGAATTAAGAAGATTTGTAACCAGGTGAGAAGGTTGGGTTACCTTACCCTCTGAGTGGGGCCGTGTAACCAGTGGGGTTCCCCAGGGGTCAGTACTAGGCCCACTCTTGTTTATAATCTATAAACGAGCGATGGGATCAGCAGTGACATAAGCAAGTTTGCGGATGACACCAAAATAGGGCAGATTAATTCAGGGCAGGATGCAAATGCATTACAAGAGGATCTAAATTTACTACAGGGGTGGTCTGAAAAATGGCAAACGAAATTCAACACCAGCAAGTGCAATTGGACTTAATATTGGAAGAACAAATACTGATAATATATACAGTCTTAACAACATCAACCTAGAGAAGTCGACTTGTGAAAGAGACCTAGGGGTACTTGTAGCCCGGACCTACGGCCTAGAAAACAGTGCGTTAATGTTCGAAATAGGGAAACAGAGTATTGGGTTTATATCTAGAAGGTAAGTAACAAGAGTGCAGGGTCTTATTGCAACTTGTATATATTGCGCTAGTCAGGCCGCACCTCGATTATGCGGTTCAGTTCTGGTGCGTATTATAGAATGGATATAAATTCACTAGAGTCGGTGCAGCGAAGAATGACAAAATTATTTCGGAACTTAGAAACCTTCCATATCAGGATAGCTTAAAAACCTTTGCATTCCTAGAAGACGAAGAGTGCGGGGAGATATGATAGAATATTTAAGTGGGTGAAAGGAATCAATAAAGAGGATATAGATAAGTTCTTATAATATCCGAGCAGGATAGGACTCGGAGCAACGGATTAAGTTGGATAAGTTTTGGTTTAGGAGGGATATAGGAAGAAACTGGTTCACAAATAGGGCGGTGGACAGAGTGGAACAAGCTTAGCAGCTTTGTGTAGTAAGTGCGGGAACTCTGGAAGTTTCAAAGGCTAGATAGATTAATGGATGATAGAGAGTGGTAGTAACTCTCGACGGAGCTGCCATGCACAGGCCAACCGGCCTATGCGGACTCCTTATATCTCACCCTCCTCTGTATATATATCACCTTGTTTTGTACTTCTCTTAGTCTGTACTCACCCTGAAGATGTGAATTACACAGCGCTTGGGAACTTTGTGTTTTCTTCTTTCTTTGTGGTTATCAGCATATACTTTGATCACGCGCACCTACAGTGATTTACTTGCATATATATATATATATATATATATATATATATATATATATATATATATATATATATATATATATATATATATATATATATATATATATTATTATTATTTATTTATTTATTTATAAAATCACACGAGGATAAAATGACAAGTCATCATCCTATCATCAATAAAGCCAATTAAATGCAGAAGTCAGCAGCCTAGGCACATAAAATGGCAGCCATCTAGATTTATGTTCATTAGGGTACATCCTTTTCATTACTCATGCTTTAATTTGTCCTCGTGATCAAACACATGGGTATAGACATCCAAAACACCTTTCTATCCCATATAATATCTAAGATATGATAGATTAGGTGTGTAGCGTAACACTACTCAACCGGGACTTAGAAACCTTCCATATCAGAATAGGTTAAGAACCTTAACTTGCATTCCTAGAAAGACGAAGAGTGCGGGGAAGATATGATAGAAATATTTAAGTGGGTGAAAGGAATCAATAAAGGGGATATAGATAAAGTTCTTATAATATCCGAGCAGGGAAAGGACTCGGGGCAACAGATTCAAGTTGGATAAGTTTAGGTTTAGGAGGGAGATAGGAAGAAACTGGTTCACAAATAGGGTCGTGGACGAGGTGGAACAAGCATAACTAGTGAGTGCAGGGAACTCTGGAAATTTAAGGAGGCTAGATAGATTCATGGATGAGAGTGGTAGTAACTCTCGACAGGAGCTGCCATGCACAGGCCAACCCGCCTATTGCAGACTCCTTATTTTCTTATGTAAGTTCTTATAACGGCGGTCATCTTGAAAGCCACAACGGAAACTCTTAGGGACTTTTCCCCGGGACTCAGTGGACATCTAGGCAACTTTCCAGAAAAAAAACAACTTTCCTTGTATTTTCCTATTTGATACCGAATGCTCTTGCACGATATACAGTACTAGTGTGAGTTTTCTGTTTCAAGCATAGCTTTAATTTTGTTCGGTACCTATCATAATTCCTGTATTTATAATATTTCCCTTCATTATTGCTGATATTTACCATAAAGTTTGAATGGTTTAAAGGGCTTCAATGAATCTCTTACTTGCTTCCCTAACTTTTATTTCCTGAGGTGTGTTTCCTCCTTTCACCCTTTCTTTTCTTGTGTTATTCCCATCCACACTGTATCAGGATTAGCCTCTTATATTCTCTAATACAACTCTATGTTTCATCTCTCTAACATACCCAGTAGACCTTTTTCTCTTGTCTCTCAGATGTTCCTTCACCTGTCCGACGCAGTTTTCACTCATTTGTTCTCAGTCGATCTTTTCAAATCACTCTAGTTATATCCACACATTCACATATCTTATTTGTAAAATATATGTTCGTTCTTCCTTTTAGTAAGTGAATACTATTAGATGGATCATTTGCCGTAAGGTCCCGGACGAAAAGTGGGGTGTACCATGAACAGAGGATATAAAGCTGTTGCCGTGCCCACGTATAACGACGAAAAATATATTGTAAAGAAGGAAAACGAATATTACTCAAAATCTGACAACTGTAACATGTGAAGACAAGACTAATAAAATACTTAACAACTGTGTAAGAAAATTGAAATATAAATAAAGATTGAATGTTAAAGTATAACTATTTTTTAATTCAATGTATAAGAATTTGTTTTATTTTGAGTCATTGATAAACTGTGAAATAAATTTAGAATGCATTCATCAATGTACGTATAACATCAACGTAAGGACAAAACAGATATAGTGTATAAGTAATTACACATCTGTTTTTAATTTAAATACAGTTTTAGCTGCAATCCAAATAGATGAACGATAAGAATCTTGCTA
>NW_024757464.1:0-17913 GCF_018991925.1 Homarus americanus | reverse complement strand
TTGTTTGGGTCATTTTAGATGGTCGGTGTTCTCCTGAAGACCTTCTGTCAGTCAGCAGGCCAAGGCGGATTATTTTAAATGGTGACTGGTCAAGTCTCTCTATTGTGTTGTGTCTTGTAAGTATTCTTCCTTTCTTAATTAGTGTTTCCATGTGGGTGTCTTCTAGGTTTTTGTCTGTATATGTGTATGTTATCTTTCCTTGTCGTGTTCCTGCCAGGAGTCTTTCTGTTGAGACTATGGGGGGAGCTGTAGTGGAGAAAAATCGTAGACCAATTTCGTCTCCCGGGTCTTCATTCTCCGTGGTCCTTCTGGGTGACGGTGGTGGTGCCATAGTTACTGTTTTATTCTTTCTTGTGGTGCTGAATTTGGCGACGTGTTCTGCTTTTGTGGCGGATTCGTCTTCATCCTTATCTCCTCACTTGCTGGCTCGGGATGTATGTCGGGGTTAACCTGTTCCTGGGTCGATTGTTCTTGTTCTTCGGGACTCTCTGGTCTGTATATGATGTTGAATAGGTAGAGGGTCACGTCGTTAGGGAATACCCTGTCCGGTAAGTTGTTGGCGACGACCATGTCCCTCGCTGCCTGGGCAAAAGTTCCAGGTGTGGTTATATTCATGATGTGGGCGTGGACTATGTAGGTTATTATTTTGATGGAGAGGTTGTTTCCGAGCTGAAGCAGAATAGGTTGGTTTGGAGGGGATGGTGTGGTGACTTTTTCGAGGACCTTCGTCGTTTCTTTGATTAGTTTCGTCTCAGCTGAATATGTCCTATTTTGCTGTTCCCGTGTCCTCTCCCTCTCCTCGTCCTTCTTTTGACTAATTATTGCTTTCCGTGTGGGGCCGCGGGCTGCCAGTGTTCTCCACAATAGTCTAAGCCTTTGGGAGTATCTTTGTCTTTACACTCCCTGAAGGTGTGCCCCTTGTTCCAGCATTCAGAACAGTACTTGGTGTCTTTGTTGGGGCAGTCTGTAGCTGTGTGTGTGTACTGATAACAGTTCCAGCATGGAGTAAGGAGGAAGAATTCCTCCTGCTCCACCTGGCTGCTGCTAACTTGGTAGTAGGAGAGACAAAGTCCCTCCTGGATTGCACTTTGGGCCATGGCTATTTCCGTGAACCTAATTTTGATCATGGAGGGCAGTCTGGGCAGCCCGACCACTTCCTCCACCTTGGCCCATTGGTTCCTATGTTCTATGTCAGATACCAGTTTCTGTTCACTTGCTTCTGTGATCACTTTATCCAATCGTTTTCCGAGCTCGGAGTTGTGGAGGCCAGTGCGACTTCAAACTTTGCAGACTTGAACTTCTTTGTGCTGTCGCCCGATAGGAGTAAATCAACACCCTTCTCGGTCAGGCACAGGGAGCTTACTTCCCTAGTGTTAATAAGTGTTCACTTATAGACGTGAGCTAGTGTACCTATTCGGGGGGGGGGGGATTCAGAAATGCGACCCCCTTCCTAGGTGGACCCGCACGATCACGGTTACCCAGGAAGGCTGGGCGGAGGGATGGGTTCTGCTCCTACTCCCTTTCGTGTTCACAAACTCCTGGGAGGGAGGTGAACAGTTACAGGGGGAGCCCAAGGACGAATAGACAGAGTGCATCCAACCTTCACAGTGAGCGGACGTCCCGGCTCCTGCTGACCGTTACGACTGTCAACCTTGTTTTTCACGTTGGGTTCGCTCTGGCTGCTTTATCTTGTAGTTGTACATGGATACACTGCGCTTCTTCCCTATCCTATCCTCTCGCCTAGAGTCCCTGCTGTTTGGTAACGACGGAAACCCCTGCAGGCAGAGCCACAAGGGGGGCCCTCAGAGGGCTGCTGAGTCGAGACAGTGAGGGTGGCAACATTTTCTGTTAGGGATTCGGCAGTGCTTCATAACCTGTCACTGTTAGGTGTTAGGGCTTGGCTAGGCCCCCGTCAGGGGATTGTCTGTTCACCCTACCTCTAGACCCGTCTTTACTCGCCCAGCAAGCGGACAGAAGGAGCGGCATCCATGGGGTTTAGCTGAGGTGGACAGATTAGGTAGGATTTTCATGTATGTTACTGACCATGGCCAAAGTGAGAGTGAAGATCTCCGGAACCCCGACCCAGGGGTCTCGGATAGGGCTAAAAAAGCTATTGAGTGACCTAAGGGTGAGGATAAATATACGTGTGGATCTGAGAGATGGTTACATCATCCTCACAGAGACAGATGAAGATGCTGATAAACTACTTAAGTCTGGTGCCATGGACAAAATGAAAACCAACGGTTACGAGGTCATTGTCCCACGGGAATACGGCGCCAAGCTCACCCTTGTATGTAAGAAGTTAGACAAAGATGTAGTGGAAAATAACGCAGAAGAAATAAGAGATGAAATACAAAAGCAAAACAATGTCAAGGTTGTGGAGGTGTATCCTATGTATGCCCATAATATAATCAAGGTTTGCTTTGCAGACACAACGGATGCAAAAAGAATGAAGGAGAAGGGGCTCTATGCCTCTGGCACTTCCATCTCATCACACCAAATAGAATATGAAAAGTATACGCCCATCCAACAATGTATGAAGTGCTATAAATACAATGACCACATGACCAAGAACTGCCCCATGCAAGGGGTCATATGCTCTGAGTGTTCATCTGATCAACACTTCTACAAAGACTGCCGTAGCACCATAAAAAAGTGTGTCGTCAGCGAGGGTAGCCACAGGACCTTCTCTGCCACCTGCCTGGTCAGGAAACAGGTAACTCAAGAAACAGAGAAGAAACTGACCGAAATAACCAAACAAAAAGAAACCAGAAAAGACCACTCGGTCGACGATCATGGCTTACAGCCAAATACTAAAAGACGCTCTGAAAGAAACTCAAGCAGACTCACAAAAACTCAACGATGTCAGCGAGACCATGGAAGTCCTGCAATCAGAGATAAGAACCATCAAGGACTCAATAAAACAGACAGTTTTATATATATATGCAACGCCTGCCTCGTCTTTGGATACTTCCCTAAGATGTTCAAAATCGCCGTTATTCGCCTCATACCAAAAGCAGGGAAGCCTCCAAACAAAGTCGAAAACTGTCGACCAATATCGCTGCTAGAGGTACCTGCCAAAATCCTCGAAAAAAATGGTAAACAAGCAATTGCCGATGTATCTGGAGGACGAAGACGTGCATAATCCCCGCCAGTTCGGCTTCTGCCAGTACCGAGGCACATCCACCGCCATAGCTCAGGCCTACGAGCAGATCGCCAACGCCATGACTGGCCGCCTGCAGTGCAACGTAGTACTGAGGGACGTCAGCAAGGCGTTTGACAAAGTTTGGAACGCGGGGCTGCAGTATAAGATCATACAACTGGAGCTACCCGAAAACCTGACGCGCCTGCTGTACAACTTTAATACGACCAAGCGCCACCCTACCAGGAGACAGTGGAAACCATCCACCTGAGAAATAAAACAGAGGCCCTCAACGTCAGGTTCCATCGCCTAGGGAATAAGGTTTGAGACAAGCTCCTGGACGACCCTCACAGCCCAGACCACCTACGCGGGGAAGACATCAGCGGAGGGCGACCCCACGCCTGGTGGCCACGGAGTCTACCCGCGCTACAACAACCCAACCCGCCACAGTGATCCACCTTAGATTAAAACTTAGATGATATAAGTTCACATTTAGCAAGTCCCAATCTAGTGAGTCCATGACGTAATAATTATTTTAATAAACATGTAATTGTAAAATCAAACTAGTCATTGTCTACTAAAGTAACCACTGAACATAAGAACATAAGGAGTCTGCAATAGGCCGGTTGGCCTGTGCATGGCAGCTCCTGTCGAGAGTTACAACCACTCTCTATCATCCATGAATCTATCCAGCCTCCTTTTGAAACTTTCCAGAGTTCCAGCACTTACTACAAAGTTGGTAAGCTTGTTCCACTCGTCCACCACCCTATTTGTGAACCAGTTTCTTCCTATCTCCCTCCTAAACCTAAACTTATCCAACTTAAATCCGTTGCTCCGAGTCCTATCCTGCTCGGATATTATAAAAACTTTATCTATATCCCCTTTATTATTCCTTTCACCCACTTAATTACTTCTATCATATCTCCCCGCACTCTTCGTCTTTCTAGGGAATGTAAGTTAAGTTTCTTTAACCTATCCTGATATGGAAGGTTTCTAAGTCCCGGAATCATTTTCGTCATTCTTCGCTGCACCGACTAGTGAATTTATATCCATTCTATAATAAGGGCACCAGAACTGAACCGCATAATCGAGGTGCGGCCTGACTAGCGCAAGATATAGTTGCAACAAGACCTCTGCACTCTTGTTACTTACACTTCTAGATATAAAACCCAATACTCTGTTTGCCTTATTTCGAACATTAACGCACTGTTTTCTAGGCCGTAGGTCCGGGCTTGCAAGTACCCCAAGGTCTCTTTCACACGTCGCCTTCTCTAGTTGTTAAGGCTGTATACATTGTCAGTATTTGTTCTTCCAATATTAAGTACGCTGCACTTGCTGGTATTGAATTTCATTTGCTATTTTTCAGACCACCCCTGCAGTTTATTTTGATCCTCTTGTAATGCATTTGCATCCTGCCCTGAATTAATCTGCCGCCCTATTTTGGTGTCATCCGCAAACTTGCTTATAAGAACATAAGAATGGAGGAAACTGCAGCGGGCCTATTGGCCCATACAGGGCAGTCCCGTTTACACCCAACCCCTATTGCTCATATGAGCATCCAACCTATGTTTGAAGCTATTCAGCGTATTCGAGTTAATGATGATATTTGGTAACTTGTTCCATTCATCCACTACTCTGTTTCCAAACCAGTGTTTACCTATTTTACGCCTAAATCTAAATTTGTCTAATTTAAAATCATTGTTACGAGTTCGCTCCTGGTTGGATAGTTTGAGTACCTTTGTAATGTCCCCTTTGTTTAGCCCTGCCTTCCACTTAAACACCTCTATCAGGTCGCCCCTCTCTCTACGTTTCTCGAGGGAGTGCAAATTAAGATGCTTTAACCTGTCTCAATACTCAAGGTTCCTAATGCCTGGGATTAGTCTTGTCATTCTCCTCTGAATTCTTTCCAAGGATTCTATATCCATTCTGTAATACGGTGACCAGAACTGAACTGCATAATCCAGGTGTGGTCTCACAAGAGCAAGATACAGTTTTAGGATGACCTCGCTAGTCTTGTAACTAACACTCCTTTGTATGAATCCAAGTACTTTATTAGCCTTGTTATGAGCAAAAACACATTGTTTACTTGGCTTAAGGTTCCTATTTATCATTACTCCTAAATCTCTCTCGCAGTAGGATTTCTCTATGGCATCGTTGTTCATCTGGTATCTAGTTTCCCTGTTTATATCTCCTATACTGAGTACTTTACATTTGTCCACGTTGAATTTCATCTGCCATTTTTCAGACCATTCGAAAAATTTGTTTAGATCTTCCTGTAGTTTTGCTGAGTCCTCGTCAGATTAAATAACACGTCCTATTTTAGTGTCATCAGCAAATTTGCTTATGTTGCTGTCTATGCCGATATCTATGTCGTTTATGTATATAATAAATAATAATGGTCCAAGTACTGAGCCTTGGGGAACTCCACTTGTGACGTTGCTCCAATGGGACTTAGTGCCATTAATGCTCACTCGCTGTTTCCTGTCCTGTAACCACGCCCTAATCCATTTAAGGATATTACCTTTGATGTCATGTTCTTCTACCTTTCTAATTAGTCTTTTGTAAGGGACTCTGTCGAAGGCTTTGCTAAAGTCGAGATATACCACATCAAAATTGTGCCCCTCATCCACCGATTCGAAAACTGATGAAAAGAATGTTGATAGATTAGTTAGACATGAACGTCCGCTTGTGAAGCCATGCTGGGAATCATTGATCAATCGGTGCTTCTCCAGGTGATTTCGAATAGAGTTTGAAATGATTGCTTCCAGTAATTTGCCTACTATTGATGTTAGACTGATTGAGCGGTAGTTAGAGGGTAGTGATCTATCCCCCTTCTTGAAAATCGTTATTACATTCGCTATCCTCCAGGATTCTGGTACTACACCTGTTTTTAAGGACATGTTAAACAATTTTGCTAAGGGCATACTAAGCTCTTCCTTACATTCCTTTAATACTCTGGCAAATATCTCATCGGGACCAGGTGACTTATTAGGCTTTAGTTTGTCTATTTGCTTACTAACATCGTTACTAGTCACTACTATCTCGTTTAATTTGTTTTCTTCACTATCTCTGAATAGAGTCGGTGCCCTGGGTATCATGTTTAAATTTTCGGGGGTGAAAACTGTTGAAAAATATTTATTCAAAATATTGCTCATTTCTCTGTCGTTATCAGTGAGCTCTCCGTTATCTGACCGTATTGGTCCAATCTTTTCTCGTGTTTTAGTTTGATACATTTGGTAGAATCCTTTGGAGTTTGTCTTCGCCTCCCTTGCTATCCTTAACCTCATTATTCCTCTTGGCTTTCCTTATCTCGGTTTCAACCCTACTCGCCAATACCCTATAATAATCCCGGAGGTAAATTTCGCCACGATTTATCCTTCTACCTATAGCCTTCCTTTGGCCAATGATGTTCTTTAAATAATTATTTATCCACTTAGGGTCATTGTTGTCTGATCTGAGTTTTTTGTATGGTATGTTCTGCCTTTGTGCATTAAGTAACTCATTATTTAAATTGTCGTGGAACTCGGCAATCTCAGATCTCGTTATCAGGTCGGTGTCATCTGTCAGGTTCACAGCCAAGCGTGACACCCCCTCTCTCAGCTGCCTCTTTAAACTGTCAAAGTTTGCCCTTCTGAAATCTGGTACTTCAGTGGAATTTTCCTTACGTCTGCCCTGAAAATCTAACTAGAATCTAATTTCTTTGTGATTGCTGTTTGCAAATTCGTTCCCTACCTCGACATTGCTAATGAGGTTTTCTCTGTTTGACAGAACTAAATCGAGTATATTACTACCGCGGGTGGGTTCGGTTATATGTTGACTTAGGAAACAGTCCTGGATCGTCTCGAGAAAATCCTGTGATTCTGAGTTACCCGTAAGGTCGGTCCAATCTATTTGGCCAAGGTTAAAGTCGCCTACTATACAGACTTTGTTGTGTATGGAAGCCCTGCGCATTTCATCCCAGATAAGTCCCTCATTGACTCTATCAAGATTGGGAGGTCTATATATTACTCCTGTGATTAATTTTTCCCTACCGTCGATTAATTCTATCCAAATTGTTTCTGTACTCTGCTCAGTTTTTATTTCCTTATTTATTTCACATTTCAGATTATCCCTAACTTAGATTGCTACTCCGCCTCCTTTCCTGGTCTGCCTATCGGTATGGAACAATTTGTAACCCGCAATTTGGTATTCGACCGGCAACTCACTTGAGTCTAGGTTGATCCATGATTCAGTGAATGCTATTATATCGATTTTTTCGGTACATGCCAAGGCCCTAATATCATCCATTTTGTTTCTCATCCTTCTACTGTTCGCGTAGTATACATTTAAGTTAGTCGTGTTCTGAGTCCTCCCTTTACCGCGTTTAGTTTTAAACTCCCTGTCTAATTTAGTTTTGTCATCATTCCTAACACTATTCCCTGTAGTCTTTCACTTTGTTTACCCGCTCCCACTGCATTCTCCTCCACCCCCATGCTCATATGTTCTAGCAGTTTAAAGACTTCGATATCTTTTGAACTGCCCCCTCTAGAGCCCCAGCCAGGGTTGCTACTCCATCCCTAGACAGGTGCACCCCATCCCTAGCATAAAGGTCCCTTCTGCCGTAGAAGTTGTCCCAGTTGTCAATGAATGGGACTGATATTGACTTGCAATATCTGTCAAGACGGCCATTGACAACCATTCACTGCCAACTCTCCTTCTAGGCAGGACACCGCATATGATAGGGATCCCTCCCTTAGTCCTCATACGATCTATAGCTGCCTTGATCTTATCAAGAAGCTCCTCTCTCCTACACCGGCCAATATCATTGCCTCCTGCACTGAGGCAGATAATGGGCTTGTTCCCATTACCAGACAAGATATTGTCCATCCTGTCAATTATATCCCCAACTCCAGCTCCTGGCAAACACACCCTCATCCTATTTTTGTTTTTACCACAAAAGGCCCTGTCCAAGTACCTTACCTGTGAGTCACCAACAATTAAAGTTTTTATACCTACCTTGTCAGCCCTGTCCCTGACTGTACTAACGTCCAATTCGTCTACCAAAGGACTGAACGAGTTGGTACACTTAGCTGTTGTTGTCGTTGTTGACGTATCCTTGGTGTGTTTCTTCATCACCAGTTTGGTCTTCCCTTTCTTTACAACCTTCCACTCGCTTGAATTTTCGTCAGACACTGGCTTTCCCTGTCCCGCCTCCCCCTTCAATCTCGCCATCTCTTCTTTTAATTTCAGGTTCTCCAACGTGGCCCTCTTTCTTTCTTCCTTGGCCCTCTCCAATTCTTCCATGGCCCATTCCAGCTTGGCCAACAAACTCGCAGACCCCAGACCACACATAGCGCTGGCCATATCTGATAATTATCCCTCGGGAGCTAACCCTGCCGTGACCTTTCCCCTAGTGAGGTCAGAACACAACTATGTCACTGCTGATCCCAGTATCTAGATCGTTTATGTAGATTATGAACAAGAGTGGGCCTAGTACTGAGCCCTGGGGAACCCCACTGGTTACACGACCCCACTCAGATTTAACACCATCTACGCTGACCCTCTGCGTTCTATCGGTGAGCCATGATTTTATCCAATTTAAAACTTTCCCCTCGATACCATAAGCCTTAATTTTTCTCAGAAGCCTCTGATGCGGTACTCTGTCAAATGCTTTGCTAAAGTCTAAGTAAATAACATCGTAATTTTCGTCATTATCTACTACCTCGAAGACTTTCCTAAAAAACATCAGCAGATTTGTTAGACAAGATTTTCCCTTTGTAAATCCATGTTGCGAGTCGTAGATTAATTTGCTTTTCTCTAGATGCGATCGGATGCTATCTGCTATAATTGATTCAAGAAATTTCCCCACTACTGACGTCAAACTGATCGGCCGGTAATTTGACGCTGATGCTCTGTCTCCCTTTTTGAATATGGGTACTACATTTACCTGTTTCCACAAGTCTGGCACAACTCCTGTGTCTCATGATTTTGTAAATAAATTTACAAGGGGTCTGCTAATCTCGTCCTAAATCCTAGGTTAGCTTAGTTAGCCAACAAACTCTGTAATATGTAAAACAAGGGGTGTCGTCACCCTCTGTTTAACTGATTAAACTTCTTTTCCAACCTTTCCCCCCACGACTATATGTTGTGACTTCTCCATCCCTCATGTCTGGCTGTGCCTTGAGCCCCAGCATGCCTTCCATCCTTTCCCAACCTTGACCTAAAAAAAAGGACGAATACCCCTCTAGGGTGCAGGTCCCCAGGCCAGGGCGAGAAAGAAGGAAGGACAGCCACTGGTGCAAGTAACACCAGTGGGACAGCGGCACAACTCCGCTGCAGGAAGCCGTTACAGAGCACCCAATCTGGGCCGCCTCTGATCAGGAGACACCCCTGATCCATGGGGGGGATACACAGAGGGCGATGTCTGGAGCGAGCTTCCCGAATGTTTGGGTGGGCATGGTTAGTGGCGTCAAGTAATGGTAGTTTGCGCTCCAACGGTCGTCAACAGTTTAGGATAAAGGCTGGCTGGCTGGCTGGCTTTGGCGGTGAAGGGTCTTGAGAGAGGTCCAATCACGGCGAAGGCTGGCTGGTGAGTGTGAGTGAGTGATAGTCTAATCCTCGTGGAAGGAGCTGCAGGGCCTTTATATTGGAGATCTCCAGCCGGCATCTGGGTGTGTCTAGATCGGCTGTTAGGTAAGGTAACAAGTGCTGGCTGGGTAGCAGTTCCTTGAATTCACAAGGTCATGACGCCTGGTTAAGCTAATCGCGTGGCTGTGAGAATTCTTGTTCCCTTTGTGACCTTGACCTCCTTTGGGTCAGGTCCTTGTCTCACCTTAGTCACTGTAGGGTGTGTCAACTTCCGTGGGTGAACACGTGCTCCCCTGGTTACTGGTAAGTCTATGTTATACTACTGGCCTGGATGCTTTGGTCTGATAGATATACATTATAAAGCACAGGGGCCAGAGCTTCAGCACACTCCCTCAGAACACGATGGGGTATTCTGTCCGGTCCATGCGCCTTACTTCCCTCCAACCTGGATAACACACCGGCATCCCTGCGAGTGAAGATTATATGAAAGTGCATAGGTTCAGTAGGAGGAGCAGGGGAAGGAGGGATAGAGTTGGAATCGTCTAAGGTGGAATTAGAGGAGAATAAGGTGCCAAAGAGGTTGACTTTGTCAGGGGGAGAGTTGGCTATAGAGTTATCAGATCGGAAGAGAGGAGGAAAAGAAGGAGTGCAGAAGTTATTACAGATGTTTTTGGTTAAGGACCAGAAGGATTTACTAGAGGAAGAAACGAGTCTTTATTTTTATACAATTCCGCTTGGCCCTAAGAAGAATAGCATTACAACGATTCCTAGAAGTAATAAAAGAGGTGTGGGTAATATGAGAAGGAGATAGTTTCATAGCTCGATATGCCCTATCTCTCACCCTGCAAGCAAGAGAGCAGGAGCGATCAAACCATGATTGTAAAGTGAAAGTTTTGGAAGAAGATGGGATAAATGCACTCATACCACACTGTATAACCCCAGCAATGGTGTCAGCACATACCGAGGAGTCCCTACGAGTGGAGAAACAACATTCATCCCAAGGAAAGTCGGTGAGGAATTCTCGCAAGGCTTGCCAGCTTGCCCTCTGATAGTGCCATAGTTGACGTTTAGAGGGGGTGGGGGAGGTGGTAGTGCCCAGTTTGATTTAATAGAAATAAGATTGTGATCAGAAGACCCTAAGGGGGCAGAAATTGAGTATGAATAGTGTGAGGGGCTAGAGGTAAAACAAAGATCAAGTTGATCGCGTTTAATTATTTGTTCCAAATGATTAAGTTCGGAAAAAGAGAGTGCCTCAACTCCACCTGAGTCATCCCTTGCAGAGCCAAGCCACTCTCTGTGATGTACATTGAAATCCCCTAGGTAGATGATCTCGGTGTTGGGGTGTGTGGATAGCAACGACTCGTGGCAAGAAGTGAGATAGTCAAGAGTTCGAAATAGTTGGTAGAGTTGGGAGAACAGTATAGGAAACAACGAAAAATAGTCATAGTTGGTGGAGATATTTTGAGCCAGATGACATCATAAAGGGAAGATTCAAGATCCGTGAGTCGGGCTATAGGTGTACGTGTGTTGCAGTAGGCCCATACACCTCCCTTAGAACGGAAGGAGGTATAAAGGTTGTAGTTGAAGACTTGAAAAGGTTTGGGTGAAGCTGCTTTGGTCAGTTGAAATTCAGATAGTGGTAAGAGGTCGGGGGAAGAGGTTAATAGATGGTGCTCCACAGAAGGAAAATTGGATCTCAGGCCGCGAATGTTGGAAAAATGAAGTGTGAAAAGAGCCGATCCTCCAGCAACCAAGGTGGCGTCAGTTGAGGCCCCAAAGTATATAAGTCCATATTAGAATCAACTAGACACAGACATCAACTCTCTCGTAAGTTTAAAAGAGACAGACATGATGACGAGTCATGCAAAGAATTTTTAAGAAAAATAAACAAAATACAGAGAGATATAAAGCGAAGGAAATCCTGTAATACGCCTCCGTACTGTTGATACATTTTATAGGTTCATCCTCTTCATCATTTTGACCAGTTATCACCTTACTAGCCGTTCAGGTGGTCGGTCTATCTAGTACAGGAGGAAACCCGAGACCGGGAAGCCTGTAGTGAGAGTCACACTGGATAACACCCTTCTTCCCTGTGCCTGGGCCGAGGCTCGAACCCTTGACATACAGGTGAGAGTTACGCTGTACCACCAACGTCCTCTTGCCCTTCCTAACATTAAACCCATTCCTTTGACTACTCCTGAAGCTGACAGAGATCTTTCTATAGCTCTTCACAGTCTGTTTGGTTCTTAATTTACCTGAATAACTTGGCATTGTCCTCATCATTAGTAAGGAAGAGTGTATATCTTCTGGCTTGTCATTAATGAAACAAACAAACAACAACGGGCCCAATACACTGCCCTGTGACGGGTACACTTGATGAGTTCGTGTCATTAATCACCACACACTGCTTGCGGTCATGACCATGTTAGGACATTTCCCCGAATCCCGTACCCTTCCAGTTTGATTTTCAGCCTTTCGTGGGGTACATTGTCGAAAGCCTTGGCAAAATCTAGGCATATATTGTCGATATTACCACCCCGTTCCAGAATATGGGTTCAAATATCCTTTACCTTGAGCAATTGTGTTAAGCAGGAGCGCCCCGGCATAAAACCGTGTTGGCAGTCCTTTACAAGGTTGTTTCGTAGTAGAAGTTCCAGTGCGGCATCTCTGATAATACTCTCAAGTACTTTACATATTATGCTGGTCAGGCTCACCGGTCTATAGTTGTTCGTGGAGTGACGATCGCCCTTCTTGAAGATAGGACTCACATAAGCCACTTTCCATTCACTGGGGACCATTTGTTCATCCAGGCATTTACAAAGCAGGATCTTCAGGGGCTCTGCAAGCTCGTTGCACAACTCTCTTAGCACTCTAGGATGCACCATGTCAGGGCCGGGACTCTTATGGACCTTTAGCCTGGGCAGTTTATTTCTAATACCCTCTTCTGTGAACACAATGTGGGTCAGTGCTGTGTCAAACCGTCTGTCCTCAAACGCAGGAAGGTTAATAGCATCCTCTCTAGTGAACACCGAGAAAAAGAAGCTGGTCAGAATCTGCGTAACTACCATCTTCAAGCCTTAGATCTGTTACGCTTAAACGCATTTTTTTATTTTGGCTTTGCATAATGGTAAAAAGCTTTTGGGTTTGACTTGACCTCACTCGCACTCCGCCTCTGGAAGTCTTTATCAGCCCTTCTACACTCTGCCTCAGCTTGGTTCCTGGCTCTTGCATACATCCTCCTGTCCTAACCCACGTCTCGCATTTCTTAGTTTTCTTGTTAACTTTGTCCACCGCCGCACGGTTCACGTGTAGCTGCCTCCTTGTATCCCTGGAGCCAGTGGGTTTGGTCTTGGGTATATAACTATATATTTATCACTCAAATAGATCACGTTATTCACTATAATGTTGAGGGTAGTATCTGCGTTCTTGTTTACCAGCGAGTCAGGCCAGTGAATAACCCTCCCTCAACCTGTTGTAATCACCATTGTAATACTTGAACCTTGGCCAACGGGGGCCAGGTGTGGCCACTATACCTTCCTCGTTAGTTATGATGAGGTCCAGAAAATTGTCTGCCAGAGTTTCTACAAAAGAGTAGCTGGATTACTAAGGTCATTTGGCGCGGTTTAATTCGTACAGTCGATGTGGCCATATAGTTAGAGTCTCCCATGACGGCCAGGGTTGAGCGCCGTCAATTAAGGCTCCTAAGTTCCCTTGGTTTACTGGGGAAGATTTAGTCTTTGTTGAGAGTTTGGTTGTCATGGTAACAATGTTGTAAAGTTCTTGGTATTTGTGATGCGTCAGTGGGCGAGTTTTTATATTAAGTTGAGAGGAGAGAGACTGTTGCCACAACTTATATTAGAGATTATTAAAGAGAATGTTACAACTCTTATATACATTATTTGTACATCAAAAAAGGTTTTATATAAATGTTTAGTTTTTCTGGCAACAAATACTGGCACACTGAGTTAATCTATCCTTGTGTTATTATCGCCGCTCACTCTAATAAATGTTACTCATAAATGTATTTTAACCTTAATGAACACTTTATAAATGTTAGGCTGCACTCTCAAGTAACTGTTGACCTTTGTCCCTTAGTAATGACCAACCATGGCGACGCCACCACCACCACCACCCATTACCGGGGAGCAGAGAGACGGGTTAAAACTCATCACTACACTAAACAAACTGGGCCGCCCAGTCTTGCTGGATATGTACACCCGAGCAGCACGTCAGGAGGGGAAGGCCGAAGACATGAAGCTTCCCGAGTTCCTGGAGAGTAAAGGCTTCACCAAGACACAGTTAAAGAAATCATTTAATAAGGACCAGCTTAAGATACTTGACGCCGACCCTTCTGGCAAGAAATATGACATCTCGCTACTGTACCTGTGCATCACCTTGTTGCCTGGCCCTGCTCCTGGTGGCCAGCTGGACCCCCTTCAGGAAAAACTCAAAGCTGTAAAAGATTTTCGCAACGAAGTGCTTCACGGGGAGTTAGCCGTCAGTCCTGAGGATTATAAGAACAAGACGGAGGAGCTGAGAAAACTGTTGAAAGACGTATATAGTGAAGGAAAAGATGTGTTTAACATTGGTCAAGATGAAGTAGATAACCGGGTTAAAACCATAGATGAAGACATCAACTACATCAGAGACAACCTCCTGGACCCCGAGGATATAACCAGCTACAATATTGACATCATAGAGCAGTCTGGTAAACAAGAGTTGGTGGAGCTGTTTGGTAGACGGACAAATGTTAATCCTGTGTCGTTTATTGCCGGTACAGACTTTTTTCTTGATATTGCCACTGTGTTCACACGCATCCAAGTTAAGGAGGAGCGAGGTACAGCTGCCCAAGATATACCATATGAAGACATTCTAAAACTTGCCATTGACAAAGGCAAAAGAATCATACTTATTGAAGGTGTCGCCGGTGTTGGTAAGACGACCATCTTAATAAAACTACTAAGTGATTGGAAGGCCGACAAGAGCACCATACAATGTCTTACTAACTTCCTGCTGCTCTTCCATGTTGAAGGGAGGAATCAACACATCAGGTCTTTTTCAGAGCTCGTCCAGTCACAGATGCCAGACACCGCTAAGAAGTGTCGAGGAGATGACATGATCAAATGTGTCCAGCATTTTAAGGTCCTCGTGCTGGTGGATGGCCTCGACGAGTTGAATACAGCATCAAAAGCACTGGTCCAGGATGTCTTATGTAATTATAACTTTACTGTAGTCTGTACTACAAGGCCAGAGAGGGTGGACGACTTCTACAAAACTCTTCCACCTCACCTGGAAGCTGTCCATTTACGACTTGTTGGTATTCCTGCTGAAAGTCGTGCAACTTGTGCAAAGAAATACCACAACCAGCTAAAAAAAGCTGGCAAGAGTACACAGAGTACACGAGAACTGGTAGAGTACCTGGAGAGTGTGTCACGTCATCTCCAAGAGTACCTAAGATTGCCCATGAACCTGGTATTCTTAACTCTAATATGGGCCGAAGATCCAAGTAATGTAAAGAATATGACAACGGCCACACAACTGTACAATAAAGTGAAGGATATGACGACAGAAAAATTAGTGAAACGACTGATAGATAAACCGGACACAGTTATATCTGCTAGTAGTGTGAAGAGAAAGGTTGAAAAGATCTTTAAAGTGATGTGTCGAGAATCCCTTGTAAGCCTGAAATATGACTCATTAAATGTGTCAGAGGAGATGACAGACAACCTTGAACAAACATGTCGAGGTGTTAACATTCTGCTCGAGGAAGTTATCGGCGCCTTCCTCATCACGAGCAACACTTACGCTCTCTGTGTAGGAGTTAAGTCATGCTTTAGTTTCCCCCACAAGGGAGTTCAGGATTTCTACAGCGCCTTGCATATAAGGGACTCGCTTCAGGGAGACAGGCCAAATATGTCTCAAGGTCCCCGCACCATCAGGGAGGTCCTGCAGGAGCTACACAAGGATGACCCGTCGTCTCTTACTCTGACCAAATACCAGAACGTTCTGGTTCATCTAACTGGCATTTTATATGTTGACGGCGGAGGAGAGGTAAAGGAAGACAAGGCAGAAGAACTGGTCCGCCTTCTCCACTCTTCCGGTATGACAGACAAGAGACAGTGGGAGGACCTGATAAATGACGTGAAGTGTGACGCTACCTTGTGTAAATACGTCGCGAAACATATTCCACATTTGGTGACAGGTGACATAACGGTCACAGATAGCAGTGTGTCAGTCTACACCACTCTACTCCCTCTTGGTCAACCAGACAATATAACCGTAAGAATTGGTGGAGACCCAGATAACATTCCCCACATGGTCGACCTGATGAAGGTGGTGGCTGCGTGTAACAACTGTGCAGTACACATACATATGCACCATCACTTCAGGCACCCAGACACCTGCAGCCCCTCTCTTGACTCAGCTCTCCAAGACGTCTTTAAAAGGTAAACTTGACATCATTATTCTTACAATAGTATACTAAAGGGTCCCACCTACAGTAGATATTATTCAATAAATTAAAAATATTACCTAAATAATAACAGGAAACTATTATCGGCATATATTATTCAGTTCATTATTTCAGTATTAATCATACAGCTGTTTGACAATAAGCTGCTGAGGTAGTTAGATATGTTGACTTAGTTAACCTTTGACATGTTACTTCTAACACTTGAATAATAATAATAATAATATTAATAATAATAATAATATTAATAATAATAATAATAATTATAATAATAATAATAATACTAATAATAATAATAATAATAACAATAAAAACAATAATAATAATAATAATAATAATAAAATAATAACAATAAAAACAAAAATAATAATAATAATATTAATAATAATAAATAATAATAGTAATAACAATAACAACAATAATAATGATAATAATAATAATAATAATGATTGAAAATAATAATTAATAATAATAAAATAATAACAATAATAATAATAACAATATTAATACTAATAATAATAATTGATACTATTAATTAATAATAATAAAATAATAACAATAATAATAATAATAATAATAGTAATAACAATAACAATAACAACAATAATAATAATAATATAATATTATTAATAATAATAATAATAATAATAATAATAATAATAATAATAATTGATAATAATAATTAATAATAATAATAAAATATAATAATAATAATAATAATAATAATAATAATAATAATAATAATAATAATAGGTAAAGACAGATTAACGAGGTTGTAAGAATATTATATATTTTTTATTTTTACTCAAATTTCAGTTATTTAAAAACATGGTCATTATGGCAACACTCCCACCAAATATCTACTTAATATATAATTATCTTTTTACTAATACATTATTAAAATCTATTGTGACCCCTGGCAGCCGTTATTTATAGTCACCACTTGTATGTTATAAAAAAAAACAATAATATATTTTGTTTAATGTAAGTTTTATGAAATAATTATTTATGTGGAGTATCTAGAGTGTTTACCCTCACCGCCCTCTTAACTCTGGTCAGTTACCCTTGATGAGTGACGGGGAGTGTAGCTGCTCTGTCTCACTGGTCTCCTCTTACCCTTGATGAGTGACGGGGAGTGTAGCTGCTCTGTCTCACTGGTCTCCTCTTACCCTTGATGAGTGACGGGGAGTGTAGCTGCTCTGTCTCACTGGTCTCCTCTTACCCTTGATGAGTGACGGGAGTGTAGCTGCTCTGTCTCACTGGTCTCCTCTTACCCTTGATGAGTGACAGGGAGTGTAGCTGCTCTGTCTCACTGGTCTCCTCTTACCCTTGATGAGTGACGGGGAGTGTAGCTGCTCTGTCTCACTGGTCTCCTCTTACCCTTGATGAGTGACAGGGAGTGTAGCTGCTCTGTCTCACTGGTCTCCTCTTACCCTTGATGAGTGACGGGGAGTGTCGCTGCTCTGTCTCACTGGTCTTCTCTTACCCTTGATGAGTGACGGGGAGTGTAGCTGCTCTGTCTCACTGGTCTCCTCTTACCCTTGATGAGTGACGGGGAGTGTAGCTGCTCTGTCTCACTGGTCTCCTCTTACCCTTGATGAGTGACGGGGAGTGTAGCTGCTCTGTCTCACTGGCCTCCTCTTACCCTTGATGAGTGACGGGGAGTGTAGCTGCTCTGTCTCACTGGACTCCTCTTACCCTTGATGAGTGACGTGGAGTGTAGCTGCTCTGTCTC
>NW_024757463.1:1679844-1714844 GCF_018991925.1 Homarus americanus | reverse complement strand
CTTCCCGACATTAAAAAAAACATATGTAAGGATTTCCCCAGTTAAGGAGTATTGAGTATGACATGTGTTTAGAAGGTTATATTAGGTTAGGTTAGGTCAGGTTAGGTTAGGTTAAGTAAGACAAATATGTTTTGGAGGGAACGTAAGGTGTTGTTGTCTCTCGAGTCACAGGAGAGAAAGTTCCATGAGAAACCAAGTAAGTACTGTGATGAACATTGAAACACATGTGAGAGTGAATGGATATATTTGGGGATGAATTGATGAGTTTCCTACACAGCTGAGAGAGAAGGGGTTGGGTGGGGGGGGGGGAATAGGGGGAGATAGAGATAGACACAAACATATACACACGTTATGGAGTTGTGTCTAGGCTTTTACGCACTGGAACGTAAATATTACCTGAAAATAACACATCGACATAAACGGGAAATATAACCATATAAGAAACAATCTAGTGACATAATAAGTTCATACATTATTTTGCAAGAGACGCCACAGAGACTAGGTGGATGTGTGTCTGAGTGTGTGTCAATATTTATGCCGCTATTGTTGTTATCTGCCATAAAGGGCCTCGTAACTGGTGATGGAGGGCGTCCGTAGGGAAGAAACGATGGCATGATTGCTTGAGGACTGAGTCTTACTGAAAGTGTGGGCGGGTGTGTATGTTTGTTATCATGTATTATGCTGATGATGATGTAGCGACTCAAGACTAACTACACATTGTTCTCTACTTGTATTTAAACTATTATAGAGTAATGTAATGTAACTTAACAGATGCCTCATACATTTTTGTAACGACCCTGTAGTTGGTTTGTTATTGTAACTGTTGTTGAGTCGGCTGGCTGACGTGGCTGAACTTGGTTCGAGATTTGAGCCGAGACAGCTTCGTTCAGTCAGCTGGTATACTCATGGGGGGCCTCGGGATTCGGGAGTCGGAACAGTCACTCATTCTCACTCCGCGTTTGAGCACAGTTCTCCTCGCCACACAAATAGACTTGAAATCGTAGCCTGTGTTTTTCTCCTGGATCCAGTGCTACAATATCCACGTAGGGAAAAAGATAACACGAAGTTCCCAAGCTCTTTCGTGTAATTTACAAAATCGCTTGAGAACTTCGTGTTTCTTTGTGGTTATCAGCTTATACATGATTCACTCTCACCTACACTGATTTATTTACGTATCGTGTACGTGAACGGAGGGACCATAACAACCATTGGATACCAATCATACCATTAGCGAGTAACTGGCAACTTGGGAGTGAATATCACATCAACCAATCACAACCCTTTCGTGTGCGGTAAGTTACTATAGGTACACAGAACGAATCACTAAGGATTTTTTGTTTGTTTACAGATGGCTGGAAGGTCTATAGGATCCAGGATCCGTGATCACTGTAAGTAGCTGTTGACTGTCTTATTTATCCACGTCTATCACTTTTTAGGGTAATTTATTTTCTGACTTATTCGGAAATCGAGGTTCCTGTTAGCCCATGTAGGTAGGTTAGGTTAGGTGAGTCGGGTAGTCAGATCAGTTGTTTTATGCCATTTACTGCCTTTGTACCTCATCTACTGTACGAATTCACTCACAAATAGAAGGTTCATAGTTAAGGTACTTCAATTACCACATCAAGACAGAACTCGTAATAAAGGATTTAATATCGAGAAACATAGAGATTTAAGGAAGAAAACGAACAAAATTGCTGTCAGGGATAAGAGTTGTCGCCTTAGTGGGTCAACTTACCAAATAACATCATTAACATAACTTATATTAGGAAGTTTCAAATATAGGTTGGAGTCTTGATTGGTTTATGAGTGATGATGGTTGGGTGTAAATAGCCACTTGCTTGGTAATACTCCTACTTCAGTTTCGTTTATTCCAATGTTATGTGTATATCGTATAAGTGAGATAGATTACCTTAGTTGTTGAAGCAATGGATTAAAACCTCAATACCAATACACCTTCGTTCATTTTGAGGAATTGGTACTAAATGGTGCATCAAAGTCCATACTATTGAACTTCTTACGTATATCAAGACAATCCTTAAATTATTGTTATGTAATGGTGTAATGGTAACAGTATAATAACACACAATAGTAAACGTTATTTAACAGTTTGAGGAGGTTGAAAGTCTCTCCCTCCTTTCAAATGTTCTTAAGAAGGAATTATAAACTTTCATAAAAATTGCAAAAAGACTTAAGCAATTTTAGTTAAAGATTGTTGGGCCTCAGGAATGTTGCAACTAATGATGGAAAATGTTTGCTTAAATCACGTAATTTGTGGATATTTTTAGAATCCCGGCGCTGTATCTGTGACGCTCTCCTCATGATCTGGTTCCTCTATAATATATTAATTCTAAAATCCATATCTGGGACTTTATGAGGAATTTATACTAGTAAGCCATATTAAAGAAAACATATAGTAATTCGTGTTTATTAATAACTCCTAAAATAATTAAACACATTGAGAATTATTTAAAACGTAAATTACGCTGTGACCTTAAGTTGCTAGACGGTCAGTGGGTAGTGTCGCCTCCCTCGCCTTCGATTCCCCGGCGCTCACAGTTCACCCAGCTGTAAATGGATGCCTAAGTTTACAACTCGGGAAAGTGAATACTGCCGAGTGCAGTACCGGCCATGCTGCCTCCTTGTGTACCGTTGGCTTAGTATACAGTGATGTATCTACAGTGTTCCTAACGGGCAGTCATGCCTATGGGACCAACTTTCACTCTTCATATACAAGCAGATAGTTGTACACTTAGTCTCAGTGCGTAACAGTGTGGTGGAAGAGCTGAAGTTTGTGAGAGTCTGTAGTGTAAAGAGAAAATGGTATGGAGAATGTATTCTTATTTGTCATATGTTTCACAGACAAACTATCGTAACTGAAACACTACTTAGATGGAACTGACAATAGCTGTTGTTTCGTTATAATGTTGTGGAACAAAAATATCAATAAAGTTCCTGCAAGTATTTTAAAAATCTTCAGTTTTTCATTTTACTCTCGGCAGGAGTTCTATCTTCATGGCTTATGAGAAATTTCAATTTGTTTCCGGCAGAGCTCCTCCTCTCCCACTAAGGCGCCTCCCACTCCCACGTAAAATCTGTTTTCAGTCACGTTTACTCTATCATTACTGTTCCCTCCCACTGGTCGCTGATCCTAGCCGTCCCCAAACATCATCTGTCTTCCCTGAGCTTCATCCAGCTTCCTGTCTGACACTTCTTCCACTTTATATCTTATCTTTTCTTATTTCCCTCCTCACTGTCTTGTATATGTCGCCCTAAGTGTGTCCACCAGCCCTCCGTTGTTCCTTACCTCCATCTTCTCTTCTCCCCCAAGCCTCGGCTCCCACTTCCTCCATCCAGAACTGTTTCCGGTTTCTCTCTCTATTTCCCAAACCTGTTGTTCTCCTACACACATAACTACACTGCTCGATCATCCAGCTATGGTCGCTGTATGTGAAAATCAAAAGGGCAGCAGCAGAGGCCAGTAATGTTGTGTGGTGTTAAGTTGCGATCCTCAATATTGAGCCTTTAAGGGATCAAATTCCATTGTCGATTTGGGATTAATATTGTATAGCAGTGTATCTATGTTATTAGTTTGGCGTTTATCTATATCGGGATCAGCAGCCCCGTGGTGTGGGGTTCGTGTTCGGGCGGGAAGTGATGTCTCCCCACCTCACCACCGAGTACTCCAGATGGGACTAGCCTGTGCGTCCGGTTACACCTGTATTGGCCTTTAGTCTTCACAACGCTATTAGAACTTTTCAATGGCATAATAAGATAGCCTCTTCGCTCCCCTTATTGTACCAGTCATGACTTGGTAACCTTGCTGTATACTTCACTGTAGGCAGATCAGTGAGGTGATCGCATCGTTATCCCCAGGGCTTATCGCACCTACCACAGCCCGTTGTTGTGACTGATGGGTTATACAGTATATCCATCATTGGTTTCACCTTGTAGTAGTCAGGTTATCAAGAGTGATGTTCTTCCCAATACATTGTACTCGTGGGCGTCTACCTCCATTGGTGTTCCTTGTTTACAGTGACCATGGTAACGGAGCTTGACTGTGTGCTTGAGGGAGCATCACCACACTTATTTCCCCTGAGAAGCGTCGCCACTCTGGGGAAATTCAGAAAACTTGTGGGGTCGCTCTGAACAACCGGGATTTTACTTTGTTTTCTTTTTTTTAATTGTGTTTATATTTTTTAATAACACATGCGACTTGTAACCTGTTATTTTCTTATACTTTTAAATTCGAGAAGAATTATACTCAAATCAAAGTCGGATTTAACTTTAGTACAATAAAACAATGTGGTTTATCACTGTGAACTGTGTATCGTGATTGAAGCTTTAATAAGAGATCAGTGTTGAGTACTTGTGATATATTACCTACACAGTTGTTAATAGACTGACAGTAATTATCTTCAGTGGTTCTGGCAATACCATTAAGGACACCCTAGCTTATATCACCTGATGATATAAAACACCTTAACGCTAACCTAACCTAACCAGAATCAGTCACGTGTATTGTCCCTCGTGAATGATATTAAAAAGTTTTAATGAATTATTATTATTATTATTGAAGGCAGTTACCGGGTGACGTGAACGAGGATTACACGTGTAAGGGTTAGAGTATCATCACGGTGTCCTCCCTATATACTGTGTCTTCTATGTATTCCATCTGTATGCTAATGACTCCTAATGGTGGTGGTGGTCACGCATCCCCTCCATCGTAGTTACTCATAAATAAAGAGGGCGTGTGGTGGTGGTGAGGGCGTGTGGTGATGGTGAGGGCGTGTGGTGGTGGTGAGGGCTTGTGGTGGTGGTGAGGGCGTGTGGTGGTGGTGAGGCGATGTGATGGTGGCGGTGGTAGGGCGTGTGGTGGTGGTGCAAGTTAGGGCGTTTGGTGGTGGTGGTGAGGGCGTTTGGTGGTGGTGGTGAGGGCGCGTGGTGTTGGTGAGGGTGTATGGTGTAGGCCGCAGGTGAAGAGGTGGAGGCCACTGGTGAAAAGTGGAGGCCGCAGGTGTGAGGGTGGAAGCCGCTGGTGAGGGGTGGAAGCCGCTGGTGAGGGGTGGAAGCCGCTGGTGAGGGGTGGAAGCCGCTGGTGAGGGGTGGAGGCCGCTGGTGAGGGGTGGAGGCCGCTGGTGAGGGGTGGAGGCCGCTGGTGAGTGTGTGTGTTGGAGGTAGCAAGTAGAGTTGAGTGATTGGTGTATACTATATACTGTACTGTAGGCTGTAGAGAGGCCGTGCTAGCTGTAGTAGTGACTGTGTAGCAGCACCTGGGTGGAAGAAAATGGTTAGAACATACGGGGTTTCTGTCTTGTCTGTTCATCTATCCCTCTCCCCCTATTATTATTCAGTTGTTCATCCCTCTACTCCTCATTCCCATCCTCGTCTTCCTTCTCCACCTCCCTATCCTCCTCTTCCTCTCCTCCATCCTACTGCCATGTTGTCGGCACTATCTTGCCTCACCTGCTCGTCAGTAAAACAATTTGTGTCCCACCACTGCGGGGACGAGGTGTGTGACCCCCCCTCATCCTCACAATATCTTTTGAAACACTTGATGGATTGATTCAATTTTTTGCCATGAAGGTAAATCTGGTGAAGACTTGGGATTAGCGGGGAGGTTGTTTGTCGCCTGGCACGAGATTCACAAAGATTCGTTCATACGGTAACTATCCCCCCGCTAAGAGATTAACTTATGGCACAGGATAGACTAAACAAGAATAGCAAGAATCAACATTGTGCAGTAAATAGTGATGTTGTCCGGTACTAAGAAAATATATCGGGGTTGAGTCTTAGTGTGGTGAATGTAATTTGGTTCAAGTGAGCCAGTTTAGGTATAAATCTTACTAAGTCTCTAGTTAGGAGGAATATTCATCGTAGGAACTTTAGTGCATCAGGGTTCCGGCTCGTGGGGTTACGTCGTCGTTGTCTTCTGAAAATGTGTGTGATGGAGGGTATTACGGCCCTGAATTTGGTTGTTAGGAGAGAAATTATTTTTTACAACAAACATATTCTGAATTTTTTGGAGGACTGAGCGTTGTTGGAAATTGTCACCTCTTTCTGCATTCTTTTACTTTTACCTTTAAGACTCGATGAAAAAATTATATTCAATATCGAAGACCTGAAAGACGAGAGGAACAGTGATTAGTGTGTGACCAGTCAGCGTCGTTCTCTCCACTGGGGAAAATAATACATATGAAAAAGTAGATGACGTAATCCAGTCTGAAATGTCGATACCCTTAAAGGGTTATGTTTTTGTCTGTGGTAACATTTGGTATGTTTCATTTAGGTTAGTTTAGTTTAGTGTCCACCCCTCATCATGGTTCCATCCACGGATTGTTCCACCACCCACAGATTGTTCCACCATCCACGGGTTGTTCCACCATCCACGGGTTGTTCCACCATCCACTTCTGTGTTTATTTACTTCTGGGTGGACAAGTGAAAACTCATTCCTTCACTCCACTTCAGCTTTTGTCACAGTGGAACCAGTTTATTGTGCACCCCGTATCCATTCAGCGCTCTGTCTGGTCAGGAATCAAACTCCATGACCAATCGTTTACACCAGTGGTGTCAAACTCAAAACCTTTCGAGGGCCAATTCTTATTTTAGTTATCCTTTTCAGGGCCAACACAAGTGCTATATCACATATTTGCAGGATTGAAGTATACAGCTTCACACATTGCCTTACCTGGGTTACCGGGAATACCTCATTTGGGTTTGTCTGATCTTAAGTATGTAAAATTCATTTTACTAAATAAACATGATTATATACTATTTTTTTCATAATTTCACGGGATGATAAATTTTACCGTCATCCCGCGGGCCACACCTAACCATCCCAAGGGCCACATTTGGCCCGCTGGCCATGAGTTTGATACCCCTGGTGTAAGACTTACATTTTTAGTGGTTTTGGGCCAAAAATTAGATTTTGCTGAAAATCACAGTATGGGTACTCCTGAGCTTGTTGATTATGAATATGTGGTCCACGATTCGATTGCAGAGTAATTATTGGCCAAAATGACCCTTGAAAAATTTTACTGACTTTTTCATTGCTAATTACTAATCAACTATGGGTTTCCTAGGTGTGATTTAGGGTTTGTGTGTCATTCTGAAAGTACTTAATTAGTTAAACCCCTTAAATTTCAATTCTGAGAAAAAAGTATATTTTGGTCAACAATTTTGTAAGGTGTAAGACTTACATTTTTGGTGGTTTTAGGCCAAAAATTAGATTTTGCTAAAAATCACAGTATGGGTACTCCTGAGCTTGTTGATTATGAATATGTGGTCCACGATTCGATTGCAGAGTAATTAGTGGCCAAAATGACCCTTCAAAGATTTTACTGACATTTTTCAAGGCTAATTACTCATCAAATATGGGTTTCCAAGATGTGATTTAGGGTTGGTGTGTTATTCTGAAAGTACTTAATTAGTTAAACCCCTTAAATTTCAATTCTGAGAAAAAAGTATATTTTGGTCAAAAATTTTGTAAGTTGCAAGACTAACATTTTTGGTGGTTTTTTGCCAAAAATTTGATTTTGCTGAAAATCACAGCAAGGGTACTCCTGAGCTACTTGATTATGAAAATGTGGTCCACGGTTCGATTGCAGAGTAATTAGTTGCCAAAATAACCATTGAAAGATTTTAATGACATTTATCAATGCTAATTACTCATCAACTATGGGTTTCCAAGGTGTGATTTATTGTGCGTGTGTTATTCTGAAAGTACTTAATTAGTTAAACACCTTGAATTTCAATTCTGAGAAAAAACTATATTTAAGTCAAAAATGTTGTAAGGAGTAAGACTTACATTTTTGGTGGTTTTTGGCCAAAAATTAGATTTTGCAGAAAGTCACAGTATGGGTACACCTGAGCTTGCTGATTATGAATATGTGGTCCACGGTACGATTGCAGAGTAATTAGTGGCCAAAATAACCCTTGACAAATTTTACTGACATTTATCAATGCTAATTACTCATCAACTATGGGTTTGCAAGGTGTGATTTAGGGTTTGTGTGTTATTCTGAAAGTATTAGTTAGTTAAACCCCTTGAAATTTCTATTCTGAGAAAAAAAAATATTTACTAAAAAATTTTGTAAGGTGTAAGACTTACATTTTTAGTGGTTTTTGGCCAAAAATTAGATTTTGCTGAAAATCACAGTATGGGTACACCTGAGCTTGTTGATTATGAATATGTGGTCCACGGTTCGATTGCAGAGTAATTAGTGGCCAAAACGACCCTTGAAATATTTTACTGACATTTTTCATTGCTAATTACTCATCAGCTATGGGTTTCCAAGGTGTGATTTAGGTTTTGTGCGTTATTCTGAAAGTACTTAATTAGTTAAACCCCCTAAATTTCAATTCTGAGAAAAAAGACTTTTGTGGTCAAAAATTTTGTAAGGTGTAAGACTTACATTTTGGTGGTTTTGGGCCAAAAATTAGAATTTGCTGAAAATCACAGTATGGGTATTCCCGAGCTTGTTGATTATGAATATGTGGTCCACGATTCAATTGCACAGTAATTAGTGGCCAAAATGCCCCTTGAAAGATTTTACTGACGTTTAGCAATGCTAATTACTAATCAACTATGGGTTTCCAAGGTGTGATTTAGGGTTTCTGTGTTATTCTGAAAGTACTTAATTAGTTAAGCCCCTTAAATTTCAATTCTGAGAAAAAGTATATATGTGGTCGAAAATTTTGTAATGTGTAAGACTTAGGCTACATTTTTGATGTTTTTTTTGCCAAAAATTAGATTTGCTGAAAATCACAGTATGGGTACTCCTGAGCTAGTTGATTATGAAAATGTGGTCCGGGATTCGATTGCAGAGTAATTAGTGGCCAAAATGACCATTGGAAGATTTTACTGACATTTTTAACTGCTAATTACTCATCAACTATGGGTTTCGAAGGTGTGATTTAGGGTTTGTGTGTTATTCTGAAAGCACTAAATTAGTTAAACCCCCTAAATTTCAATTCTCAGAAAAAAGTATATTGTGGTAAAAAAAATTTTAAGGTGTAAGACATACATTTTTTGGTTGTTTTGGGCCAAAAAATTAGATTTTACTGAAAATCACAGTATGGGAACTCCTGAGCTAGTTGATTATGAAAATGTGGTCCGCGAACCGATGGCAGAGTAATTAGTGGCCAAAATGACGCTTGGAAGATTTTACTAATACTTTTAACTGCTAATTACTCATCAACTATGGGTTTCCAAGGTGTGATTTAGGGTTTGTGTGTTATTCTGAAAGTACTTAATTAGTTAAATCCCCATGAATTTCAATTCTGTGTAAAAGTATATTATATTCAAAAATTTTGTAAGGTGATAGACTTACATTTTTGGTGGTTTTGGGTGAAAAATTAGATTTTGTTGAAACTCATAGTATGGGTACACCTGAGCTTGCTGAATATGAATATGTGGTCCACGGTTTGATTGCAGAATAATTAGTGGCTAAAATAACCCTTGAAACATTTTAGTGAAATTTTCACTGCTAATTACTCATCAACTATTGGTTTCTAAGGTGTGATTTTGGGTTGGTGTGTTGTTCTGAAAGTACTTAATTAGTTGAACCCCCTGAATTTCAATTCTGAGAAAAAAGTATTATTAGTCAAAAATGTTGTAAGGTGTAAGACTTACATTTTTGGTGGTTTTTTGCCAAAAATTAGATTTTGCTGAAAATCACAGTATGGGTACTCCTGAGCTAGTTGATTATGAAAATGTGGTGCGCGATTCGATTGCAGAGTAATTAGTGGCCAAAATGACCCTTGGAAGATTTTACTGATATTTTTAACTGCTAATTACTCATCAACTATAGGTTTAAAAGGTGTGATTTAGCGTTTGTGTGTTATTCTGAAAGTACTTAATTAGTTAAACCCCTTAAATTTCAATTCTGAGAAAAAAGTATACTCTGGTCAAAAATTTTGTAATTTGTAAGACTTATACACTTTTAGTGGTTTTGGGCCAAAAATTAGATTATGCTGAAAATGAAAGTATGGGTACTCCTGAACTTGATGATTATAAATATGTGTTCGATTGCAGAGTAATTAGTGGCCAAAATAACCCTTGAAAGATTGTAATGACATTTTTCAATGCTAATTACTCATCAACTATGACTTTCCATGGTGTGATTTAGAGTTTGTGTGTTATTCTGAAAGTACTTAATTAGTTAAACCCCTTAAATTTCAATTCTGAGAAAAAAGTATAGTTTAGTCAAAAATTTTGTAAGGTTTAAGACTTACATTTTTGGTGGTTTTGGACCAAAAATTAGATTATGCTGAAGATCACAGTATGGGTACTCCTGAGATTGTTGATTATAAAAATGTGGTCCACGATTCGATTGCAGAGTAATTTGTGGCCAAAATGACCCTTGAAAGATTTTACTGACATTTTTCAATGCTAATTTCTCATCAACTATGGGTTTCCAAGGTGTGATTTATGGTTTGTGTGTTATTCTGAAAGTAATTAATTAGTTAAACCCCTTATGTTTCAATTCTGAGAAAAAAGTATATATGGTCAAAAATTTTGTAAGGTGTAAGACTTACTTTTTTTGGAGGTTTTAGGCCAAAAATTTGATAATGCTGAAGATCACAGCAAGGGTACTCATGAGCTTGTTGATTATGAATATGTGGTCCACGATTCGATTGCACAGTAATTAGTGGCCAAAATGACCCTTGAAAGATTTTACTGACATTGATCAATGCTAATTACTCATCAAATATGGGTTTCCAAGGTGTGATTTAGGGTTGGTGTGTTATTCTGAAAGTACTTAATTAGTTAAACCCCTTAAATTTCCATTCTGAGATACAAGTATTTTTTGGTAAAAAAATTTGTAAGTTGTAAGACATATACATTTTTTGGTGGTTTTCGGCCAAAAATTAGATTTTGCTCAAAATCACAGTATGAGTATGCCTGAACTTGCTGATTATGAATATGTGGTCCAGGGTTCGATTGCAGAGTAATTAGTGGCCAAAATAACCCTTGACAAATTTTACTGACATTATCAATTCTAATTACTCATCAACTATGTTTTTCCAAGGTGTGATTTAGGGTTTGTGTGTTATTCTGAAAGTACTTAATTAGTTAAACCCCTTAAATTTCAATTCTGAGAAAAAAATATATTTTGGTCAAAAATTTTGTAAGTTGTAAGACATACATTTTTTGGTTGTTTTGGGCCAAAAATTAGATTTTGCTGAAAATCACAGTATGGGGACTCCTAAAGTTGCTGATTATGAATATGTGGTCCACGGTTCGATTGCCTCGTAAATAGTGGCCAAAATAACCGTTGAAAGATTGTAATGACATTTTTCAATGCTAATTACTCATCAACCATGGGTTTCCAAGGTGTGATTTAGGGTTTATGTGTTATTCTGAAAGTACTTAATTAGTAAAACCCCTTAAATTTCAATTCTGAGAAAAAAGTATATTTTGGTTAAAAATTTTTGTAAGTTGTAAGACATACATTTTTTGGTGGTTTTGGGCCAAAAATTAGATTTTGCTGAAAATCACATTATGGGTACAACTGAGCTTGCTGATTATGAATATGTGGTCCAGGGTTCGATTGCAGAGTAATTAGTGGCCAAAATAACCCTTGACAAATTTTACTGACATTATCAATTCTAATTACTCATCAACTATGTTTTTCGAAGTTGTGATTTAGGGTTTGTGTATTATTCTGAAAGGTCTTAATTAGTAAAACCCCTTAAATTTCAATTCTGAGAAAAAATTATATTTTGGTAAAAATTTTTGTAAGTTGTAAGACAAACATTTTTTGGTGGTTTTGGGCCAAAAATTAGATTTTGCTGAAAATCACATTATGGGTACAACTGAGCTTGTTGATTATGAATATGTGGTCCACGGTTCCATTGCAGAGTAATTAGTGGCCAAAATAACCCTTGAAACATTTTACTGACATTTTTCACTACTAATTACTCATCAACTATGGGTTTCCAAGGTGTGATTTAGGGTTTGTGTGTTATTCGGAAAGTACTTAATTAGTTAAACACCCTGAATGGCAATTCTGAGAAAAGTGTATATTTTAGTCAAAAATGTTGTAAGGAGTAAGACTTACATTTTTGGTGGTTTTGGGCCAAAAATTAGAATTTGCTGAAAATCACAGTATGGGTACTCCTGAGCTTGTTGATTATGAATATGTGGTCCACGATTCGATTGCAGAGTAATTAGTGGCCAAAATAACCCTTGAAAGATTTTACTGACATTTTTCACTACTAATTACTCATCAACTATGGGTTTCCAAGGTGTGATTTTGGGTTTGTGTGTTATTCTGAAAGTACTTAATTAGTTAAACCCCTTTACTTTCAATTCTGTGAAAAAGTATATTTTGGTAAAACATTTTGTAAGTTTTATGACATACATTTTTTGGTGAATTTGGGCAAAAAATTAAATTTTGCTGAAAATCACAGTATGGGTACTCTTGAATTTGCTGATTATGAATATGTGGTCCACGGTTCGATTGCAGAGTAGTTAGTGGCCACAATAACCCTTGACAAATTTTCCTGATATATATCAATTCAAATTACTGATCAACTATGGGTTTCCAAGGTGTGATTTAGGGATTGTGTGTTATTCTGAGAGTACTTAATTAGTTAAACCCCTTAATTTTCAATACTGAGAAAAAAGTATATTTTAGTCAAAAAATTTGTAAGGTGTAAGACTTACATTTTTGGTGGTTTTTTGCCAAAAATTAGATTTTGCTGAAAATCACAGTATGGGTACTCCTGAGCTTGTTGATTATGAAAATGTGGTCCACGATTCGATTCCACAGTAATTAGTGGCCAAAATGACCCTCGAAAGATTTTACTGACATTTTTCAATGCCAATTACTCATCAACTATGGGTTTCCAAGGTGTGATTTAGGGTTTGTGTGTTTTTCTAAAAGTACTTAATTAGTTAAACCCCTTAAATTTCAATTCTGAGAAAAAGTATATTATGGTGAAAATTTTTTTGAGGTGTAAGACATACATTTTTTGGTGGTTTTGCGCCAAATATTAGATTTTGCTGAAAATCACAGTATGGGGACTCCTGAACTTGCTGATTATGAATATGTGGTCGACGGTTCGATTGCAGTGTAAATAGTGGCCAAAACAACCCTTGGAATATTTTAATTACATTTTTCAATGCTAATTACTCCTCAACTATGGGTTTCCAAGGTGTGATTTAGGGTTTGTGTGTCATACTGAAAGTACTTAATAAGTTAAACCCCTTAAATTTCAATTCTGAGAAAAAAGTATATTTTGGTAAAAAAATTTGTAAGTTGTAAGACATACATTTTTTGGTGGTTTTGCGCCAAATATTAGATTTTGCTGAAAATCACAGTATGGGGACTCCTAAACTTGCTGATTATAAATATGTGGTCCACAGTTCGATTGCAGAGTAAATAGTGGCCAAAATAACCCTTGAAATATTTTAATTACATTTTTCAATTACTCATCAACTATGGGTTTCCAAGGTGCGATTTAGGGTTTGTGTGTTATTCTGAAAGTACTTAATTAGTTAAACCCCTTAAATTTCAATTCTAAAAAAGTATATTTTGGTCAAATATTTTATAAGTTGTAAGACTTACATTTTTGGTGTTTTTTTGCCAAAAATTAGATTTTGCTGAAAATCACAGTATGGGTACTCCTGAGCTAGTTGATTATGAAAATGTGGTCCACGATTCGATTGCAGAGTAATTAGTGGCACAAATGACCCTCGAAAGATTTTACTGACATTTTTCAATGCTAATTACTCTTCAACTATGGGTTTCCAAGGTGTGATTTAGGGTTTGTTTGTTATTCTGAAAGTACTTAATTAGGTGACCCCATAAATTTCAATTCTGAGAAAAAAGAATATTTTGGTAAAAAATTTTGTACGGTGTAAAACTTACATTTACGTGGTTTTGGGCCAAAAATTAGATTTTGCTAAAAATCACAGTATGGGAACGCCTGAGCTTGTTGATTATGAATATGTGGTCCCCGATTCGATTGAAGAGTAATTAGTGGTCCAAATGACCCTTGAAAGATTTTACTGACCTTTTTCACTGCTAATTATTCATCAACTATAGGTTTCCAAGGTGTGATTTAGGGTTTGTGTGTTATTCTGAAAGTACTTTATTAGTTAACCCCTTAAATTTCAATTCTGAGAAAAAAGTATATTTTTTGTCAAAAATTTGTAAGATGTAAGATTTACATTTTTGGTGGTTTTCTGCCCAAAATTAGATTTTGCTGATAATCACAGTATGGGTGCTCATGAGCTTGCTGATTATGAATATGTGGTCCACGGTTCGGTCGCGGAGTAATTAGTGGCCAAAATAACCCTGGAAAATTTTACTGACATTTATCAATGCTAATTCCTCATCAACTATGGGTTTCCAAGGTGTGATTTAGGGTTTGTGTGTTATTCTCAAAGTACTTCATTAATTAATCCCCTGAAATTTAAATTTTGACGAAAAAGGAAATTTTGGTAAAAAATTTTGCAAGGTGTAAGATTTTCATTTTTCGTGGTTTTTGGCTAAAAATTAGATTATGCAGAAAATCAAAGCATGGGTACTCCTGAGCTTGTTGATTATGAAAATGTGGTCCACGGTTTGATTGCAGAGTAATTAGTGGGCAAAATAATCCTTGAAGGATTTTATTGACATTTTTTAATGCTAATTTCTCATCAACTATGGGTTTCCAAGGTGTGATTTAGGGTTTGTGTGTTATTCTGAAAGTATTTAATTAGTTAAACCCCTTAAAATTTCATTTCTGAGAAAAAAAGTATATTTTGGTCAAAAATTTTGTAAGGTGTAGGACAGGGGTGTCAAACTCATGGCCCCCGGGCCAAATGTGGACCTTGGGATGGTCAGGTGTGGCCCACGGGATGACGGTAAAATTTATCATCCCGTGAAATTATGAAAAGGTAGATATAATCATGTTTATTTAGTAAAATTAATTACATACTTAAGATCAGACAAACCCAAATGAGGCATTCTTGGTAAGTCAGGTAAGGCAATGTGTGAAGCTGTAAACTTCAATCTTGCAAATATGTGATATAGTACTTGTGTTGGCTCTGAAGAGGGTAACTAAAATTGGCCCTCGAAAGGTTTTGAGTTTGACACCCCTGTCTTACACTTTATCAAAATTTTTGACCAAAATATACTTTTTCCTCAGAATTGAAATTTATGGGGTTTAACTAATTAAGTACTTTCAGAATATCACACAATCCCTAAATCACTCCTTGGAAACCCATAGTTGATGAGTAATTAGCATTGAAAAATGTCAGTAAAATCTTTCGAGAGTCATTTTGGCCACCAATTACTCGGCAATCGAATCGTGGACCAGATTTTCATAATCAACTAGCTTAGGAGTACCCATACTGTGATTTTCAGCTAAATCTAATTTTTGGCAAAAAACCACCAAAAATGTAAGTCTTACACCAGTGGTGTCAAACTCAAAACGTTTCGAGGGCCAATTCTTATTTTGTTATCCTCTTCAGAGCCAACACAAGTGCTATATCACATTTTTGCAGGATTGAAGTTTACAGTTTCACACATTGCCTTACCTGGCTTACCGGGAATACCTTATTTGGGTTTGTCTGATCTTAAATATTTAAAATTCATTTTACTAAATATACATGATTATATCTATTTCTTTCATAATTTCACGGGATGATAAATTTTACTGTCATCCCGCGGGCCACACTTGACCATCCCAAGGGCCACATTTGGCCCGTGGGCCATGAATTTGACATCCCTGGTTTACGATGATTAGGGAAGTGATTCCTCTCCCCTCTGCTACCGCCCCCTGCCACTCTCCATGATGCAATTAGCCCAGTTGGACGTGTATATCCTCACTTCTCTCTCGTCTTGGGGGAGTTTCACAAGACTTCTGCCATGTTCACTCTATGTTTCACCCACCGAGTGATGCTTCAAGAGGCACAACTCATGTCAGCGGTGTTCGTGTTCTGGGTAATAAGTTCAATATACAGGAGCGAACACAAACACCTGTATAATGTTTGTAGGTTCTATTTACTGGATAAGAGATATGTACACAAGGGGAGTAGCGCCCTTCAACCTGTCCGCTGGTCAACTACTCTACAGTATAGACGACGTATGGCAAGTGATTCATTAGCAGCTTCCATACGTCGCCAGGCACATTAATTAAGCATGTGGGACATTGATAAATACATTGCCACACGCTACTAGCTAGGCTAAATAAATAATACATAAATGGAGCACATACATAATATATATAGCATAATATAAATACAGCATACATAATATACATACAAGCGGTGTACTGGTATAGGGTTGTCCAGCTGATGACTAAATCCGTGTCAGTAAGGAACTAAAATCACAAGTAACCAAATGCAGCTCACACCTGTTATTTCACACACACACACACACACACACACACACACGCTCAGTCGGTGGTAGTGTGTACAATTTTAGCCCACGAAGGTTTATCTTGAGGATTAGACTAAAATAAGGAAGGAGATATGTTAGAAAATTATGGCGATTTGTCATTACTGTACTTTGTAATTTTCACCAACATTCACAGTACAGTACCTCCCCATCACCTCATATGACACCCATCACCCCCATTGAACCCACCTCTCAACCCAGCGACCCCCAACCCCTCTAACTCATCGCTGACCTCTTACCCTCCCATGCTCCCCTCCGTCATTATCCCCCCCCCCCGACCCTACACCATCACCTGGAAATACACGTAAAAATAACCCGAAGATAATAACATAGTAAGGACGGCGAGCCATCTTTTGGAGGCATCTGTCTAAGGATCAACTCGCACGGTTGTTGACACACTGAGGCTTAATAAATGGCTAAAAAAGATGGTCGCCCCCAAAAAACAGCAAGTGTTTTTATCTGAAGCTTTGTTGAGGCTTTTTATAGACCAGCGGATACCTCAACCCACGCTATTGGTGCTGGTGTGTGTGTGTGTGTGTGTGTCCTTCTTGTCAGTGTGTGTGTTAGAAGTGCGACTTGTAAGTATGGAACTTTTTCACAGGTAGTAGAGCCATACAGGTGACTCAATCAGGTGAATTAAACAGGTTAGTTAGTCAAGTGAGCCAGACATGAGCCAGAGAGGTGAAACAGACAGAAATTTGAATCAGATTTGTGAAGTAGACAGACAAATGAATATATAGGTGAGATAGAGAGGTGAGACAGACCGGTGAAAGAGGAAAATGAACCAGACAATGAAAGAGACAGAGATGAATCAGTGGCCTGGAAATATTTAATTAAGGCAACTTAGTGTTGTGTGGCGTGGGCGTTGACTTTACCTGACCTGACCTGACCTGGGACTGGCACAAAGGGAGCAGTGGACAAGCACTATACAACCTAACATTGAAACACCAGACGAACACACACACACACACGAAATGCAACTACAGATCGTAATGTTTTCAGAAGCGCACCAATATTACCTAACCCCGGAGCGTTATCCACACATAGGGTTCTCTGTCTGACTGGTGGGTGGAAGGCCTTATAAGTGTTGGCTCTCGTGTACACCAGGGCAAGAAAAAAGAAGCATAGAGAGCCCTCAGACGTTATGTGATGAATGGACCATAAAGTCTGTTCTCGGAATATACCGAGTTCGTGTACGCTTTGAATCCATTTATTTTTGAAGTTGGAGATTATTTCCTAGAGCATTATCAACACAGGTCTTTGGGTCCCTAAAGGGCTGAGATTTACCCGGCAAACGAGAGCAAGACACACAAAGTACTTACTCGGAAGAGCAACCTTGATGAAATTATTAGTTGTTTCACCAGTGTTCGAAATTATCTTTGTGATGTACTATTATTCACACAACACACACACACACAAAACATCACAGGCAGTGTTACAACAGAGGCGCGAGGGGAGAGAGGTGGGAGAGGGGGCGGAGGGTTAGCAGTGTGTTTGTTGACATCCGCGGTATGTCTCCCTGAGGACTGTGTCGGTCGCTATAAATCCCCCCCCCCTCCTACACTCACACCAGAAGGTTAACCAACCTAATGCTAACTTAACCTAATCTTTCTAACCTAACCAAACCTTTCCTAACCTTACCAAACTCCCCAAATAGCGTTAGGGTGATTAAACTCCAGGTAAAAAAATAAGCTAGGGTGACTAATCTTCAGATAATCAAACACAACAGTTATCTTTGGTGTGCAAGAGCTACAAGGAAAGATTTATTGATGGTAATGTTGGTATATTCTTATGTTGTCACGTCTATGACACGTATGACAGTGAACCTTTGTGTAGGGTTGAATGGCCATTGGTGATACCGTTTCGCAGTGTTATAGGATAATAATAATACAGTAATAACAATAATAAAAATCATAATATAAAAATTAACAATAATAACAATATCAATGGTAAGTAAACATAACTAATAATAACAATAATAAATCGAGTATTATTATTATCATCATCACTGTGTGTGTGGGAGGGGGTGGGGGGGGGGGGCGGGTGAGCCGGGCTATGAATATATTATGCAAGAAAGACAAATTAAGGTTAAGTACTGTCTTCATTATCTTTTATTTTTACCCTTGAGTTGGTAGCTTAATATAGAATATGTTAGTTTGAGCCTCGTTTAATTATTAAGAGTAGAGGTCGAGATATAATTATGAAACTGAATATACTCGTTGTTGTTGTTGTTCCATAATCTTGACGGTAACACAGATGATGCTAACTTACCCCAACAAAAGCTAGTTCTTCTCTTGACCCATTGGGGAAAATATTATGCCATAGCCACTTTGCTGGTACTAAAAGAGGGTGATTTGTTGGCCCATAACATCATCTTGGTAAGAGTTTGACCTATAAACAAACCTTCATTGTCTTTAATTGACCTTCGCCCACACGATACTGATTCTTGTTCTCCTGTGTATTTACCTGTTTGTCTTCAGTTACGTGGGAGAGGTTGAAGGTCAAGGCTGTAGAGTGTAGAGGACACCCCCAACACACGATGGCTAAAACAGCTTGGGTGACTTTAATATAATTTTTATAGTTAGATCCACAGTATTAGATCTTTTTAGTGTTCTGCCTGATGCTCTACCCGCTGACCCAAATTATGGGTTTGTCTTACGAGGAGTCACAGTGCAGCCTTGTCGTTTTCGTAAATAATTGGCCATTTTTGGTGTTATTCAAAATGTCAGAATAGGTCCTCCTCGATACACTGATTAAGGATGGATCTGGGGCTCAAACGGCTGTGATTTTGGTCAGTTAAGTGCGTACTTGTAAATCACGGAGCCAAGTAACCATTCGCAAAACATCCACTTACATAGTTTTTATGTATCCGTCATCAAATACATGTTCATTCAACTTGTATCCTGGAATAGAAAGAACTATGTAAAACTAATCTCCGAATAATCGCACACACGCTCTCCTGTTCGAGACAAAAGTTTATTTTCAAAGTTTGTACGAAAATTGTGCCCAAACTATTCGAGGTAAACTAATTAGGATGCAACTTTCAATGCTGCCAGACTGGTGGATGCCTTCTCATGATTTATGGAAGCCACCATACTGTGCGCCTTGTATGTAGGAGTCAGTGTTTACCTGCCTCGTACTCCTGAACTTTGTGCCACACTAATAAAACAGATATCAATTATTTACGAACATGAATATATCTCATACGAAGACAAATGTATTTTATATGAAGACAGGTGACTTATACCCCTCCCACCGCCCCCCACCTTTTGGCGTGACTATCATAAACAGTGTAAATGGAGACAAAGGTTCTTTGACGTGAGCCTCTAACTAATTATGGACTGCTGCTCTTATTTTCCCGCACAATACGGAGGACACCCTTGATCTCTGCCTCCGGAGACCAAGTACAGGTAAAAGAGGGAATAAAGGAAGTGACACGTGGATGAAGACTTAAATAGACTTGTGATTAGAGAGAGTCTTTAGGGTTGGGTTAAGTTGGGTTAGATTAGGTGGGGTTGGGTTAGGATAGGTTAGCGTTTGTGTGTTTTATATAATCATCAAGTGAAATAAGTTAAGAATTGAAATAATTATTATTTTTGATAATATGGTGGGGCTAGGATGTTAGGTCAGGTTCTAGTAAATGTCATCTCTTATTAAATACTTACTGTAATGATAAGAACATCTGTGAAAAAATGAATGAAATCAAACAACTCCTTCTGGTGGTAGCGGTTTCTTCAATCATTATCAAAAAAAGAAAATTTAAAAGGTCTTGTATGTAGCTTATTTGAGTTAGCTGCATAATGGTCCTGTATATAACCTTTTTGAGTTTCTACAGGATTTTGTTACCGGTAAGTAAGGTACGACGAAGTCCTGGTACAGTAGTAGGGATAATGTACTTGGTAAAATATGACGGTCAAGCGGCTAACAGTCTAATTAGTGGTGAAAGGGATAAAGTACAGTGTAGTTATAGATATGCTAGGCCTCACCATTTCCTCTAATATGTCATGGGAGCCACACATCCACAACATTCCTAAACCTGCCTCCCGAAAGCTGGGAATGCTGTACAGATGCCGTAGCTACTTCACTCCTGAGCAGTTGCTTCAAGTTTATAAGGGATTCATTTGTCCTAACTTGAAGTACTGCTCTCATATCTGGGGTGGCTTTTCTTCTGTCCATCTGTTAGATGAGGTGGAATCAAAAGCATTTCGTCTTATTGACTCTCCTCCTTTAGTTGATAATCTTTCTTCCCTTTCTCTTCGCCGCAATGTTGCTTCACTCTCTCTCTTTTACAAGTACTTTAACGGGCAATGTTCAGTGGATTTGGCATCCTATGTACCGTTGGCAAGGCAGTGGGCTCGTAACACTCGTCTTGCCCGTGGTGCCCACCATTTCTCTGTGGATGTCGATCACCCTAGAATAACCCGTTATAGTACATCCTTCTTTCCTCACACAGCCAAACTGTGGAATGCTCTGCCTTCTTCTGTGTTTCCATACTCATACAATCTGTCTCACTTCATAAAGCTGGTTTTCCGGCATCTTCGTGGTGTAGATTAATAAAATCTTTTTCTTTTCTATTTTTAATTTCTTTTTACTCTTATTTTTTCTCTCCCTAGGCCCCGTTATGGGTCAATGACCTGTGCCCGGCTGGGCAGACTGGAGGTTGCGTGGTGGTGTTATCTAAAGTTAAGGTGGAAAAGTCATGTACAATATCCAGATCTGGTAGTCCCTTGGGCGTTTTTTTTTCTTTTTTTTTTTCGTTTGTAGAAATTAATTCTTTCACCTTTTTGGGAGGGATGTTCTGAGAAAAGGAAGATTTCTTGTAGCTAAAAATTTCCTAATGTTGCTCGTTAAGCTGTTCACCTCTTCTAAAATATTAGTGGGTTAATTTTTAAGGTTTTCATTGATAGTTAGTTTAGGTTAGATTATGTTAGACCTAAGGAGTCACTTCCAACAATATAGCCTTGACTTTGAAGTAAGCCAAGCTAACCTATCATCAACCCACCCTCACCTCTCTGCAGTATTTTACATCAATATATAAATTGGATGTCCCTCTGTTGGCTCTGTTTATTTTATGTCACGTGGCTAAATTGCTACACTTGTGAAGTTTGTCACCATGGCATTGACTATTTTTTACTGGCCAGAGTTACAACCTCAAATGAAAGAGTGAATAACATGAAGTTAAGACACCTCAGCTTATTTCATCATGTGATTAAACACCCTAATGCTAACCTAACCTAACCTCCCAACTTCTTTAAAGCAAATATTTTGCTTGTTACAGGAAACTGAACTGCATCATCACAGATGAAAATGAACAACAGAAGCAGGAATAGCCACAATTTCTACTACTACTACCACTGGAGGTGTTCAGTGGAAGTGAGGTCAAAATAACAAAGGATGGCCAAAGACACCTAGGCGCAGTAATCGGCACGACAGACTTCAAGACCGAGTATATAACGGGAAAGGTGAATGAGTGGGTTAGGGAAATCCAAGCTCTGTCTGAGATTACTAACCTGATGCGCACTATCCCTGATATCGGACCCCTCCTCCACCCTCTGGAAGAAGCTGTTAGTGTCAACTTCATTCCCAAATTAGTGAAGCACCCTCACTTAACCCCAGCAGAAAGATCATTCCTTGCACTACCACCGAGACTGGGAGAAATGGGATTGATCAATCCAGAGGAGATTGCTGCCACCGAACATCAAAACTCAGTTAAGCTCACTGCAGCTATCATGGACCACATAATAGCTCACAACGCAATAGGGGAGGTGGATACCAGTGAATTAAACAAGATTCGAAGGTCCATTGCGACAGAAGGACAGCACGGCCAAAGTGATAAGTTGCAGCAACTGTTGCTGCAAGTACCAGAAAATTAAAAAGAAAAGTAGCTATAGCGCAGGAGGTGGGCGCCTCGAACTGGTTAACTAAGTTACCAATAAGGGCAAATGGTTTCAGTCTCAATAAACAAGAATTTACAGAGCCATTGCTCTAAGGTATGGCAGGCCAGTAGAAGGTTTGCCCTCCCAATGTGTGTGTGGCTCTTCCTATGACGTCGATCACGCCATGCTGTGCAAGAAAGGGGGCTTCATATACATGAGGGATGACGAAGTAAGGGATCACACAGCAAATATGTTGATGGAAATCTGCCGTGATGTCAGGGTTGAACCAACCCTCCTTCCATTGGACGGTGATATTTTCCAACATAGGACGTCAAACACATCTAACGAAGCCCGTGTTGACGTCAGTGCTCGAGGATTCTGGACGCGGGGACAGCGAGCCTTCTTCGACATCAGGATTTTTGATCCCATGGACGCATGTCACTGAAACTTAGCTCTCGATGCTGCACATGGGAGGAACGAGAACGACAAGATAAGGGCATACAGGGAGAGAATTTAGAACGTTGAACAGGAGCAGCAACCCAGAATTTATCTTACATCCTGGATGAGATGTCGACTGACCTTCTCTCTCCTTCGGTCGGCTTTGCTCTGCCTCAGGGGAACGAGAGCATCGGCCCCAAAGCCGACAACAGTTGCAGATATTGACTATGAGGCTACAGTCACTGAATGCCGCATAAATCTGCGGCACAACTAAATCAACACAGCTAGGATAGCTACTTATGTATTAGGATATTTAATATTAAGGTAATAAAATGGTGGCGAAGGTATGGCTATTGGGGGAGGCTGGAGGCCACTGCTACTACTACTACTACTACTACTATTTTCTTTTCTTTTTTTAAATTGACCTCCAGGGACGGCGGTGCCCCCAAAGGCTCTCCCAGAAACGGTGGCGCTATCAGGGGCCATCACAGGTGGCGCCTCTAGGGGCCCTGACAAGGGCCCTGCCAATACCGGTGGTGCCCCCAGGAGCCCTCCCAGGGGCAACGGCGCTCCTAGGGGACTCCAAGGGCAGAGGCGCCACTAGAGTCCCTCCTAAGAGCAGCAGCGCCCTCAAGGGCACTCCCAGAGCCATTGGGGGCCTTTCCAGGGGCTGTGGCGGCTCCAGGGCTCCTCTCAGGGGCGGAGGCGCCGCCAAGAGTTCTTGCAGGGGCGATTGTGCTTCCAGGGCCCTCCAAGGTGCGGTGGCACTCCTAGGGACCCTACATAGGGCGGCCGCCCCCCCTAGGGGCTCTTCCATGGGCAGTGGCATCCCCAGGGACCCTGCCAGGAGCGCCAGTGCCCCAAAGGCCCTCCCAGGGGCAATTGCTCCTTAAAGGGCCCTCGCAGAGGCGCTCCCAAATGTGGAGGCGCCCCTAGGAGCCCTCACAGCCTCAGCAGCACCCCTAAGGGTCCTCCCATGGTCAGTGGAGCCTCTGGGGCCCTTCCCAGGGGTGGCGGTTCGCCCAGGGGCTATCCCAAGTGAAGGTTCCAAGTGTTCCCTGAAGAATGCAGTGATGGGTAGGGAAACACCGGGTAACACTGAAGTCGTTTATTCGGATAGGAGAAATACAAGTGGTGACTAGCGTGTACCAAGCACGGCCCACGAAGTCAGACTGAGACTGCCTTGCCATATGGCAGCCTCGGGGCAATGTTGCCACATAACACGTGTAGTGTTGCCACGTAATTATACACATAGATGCTACTCGGCACAGTAGCTTATATACAAGGTTGCTACTCGGCACAGTAGCTTAGATACATAACCTACATCTCCCTCCCCCCCTCACGCCCATAGTGTTTGTCTTGAGCGGACTTCTTAGTCCTAAGTCGCTCCGAGCGTCGAGGTGCACTGTGGGGTGGATCCTCGTGAGGTGTAGGGGACTCGTCCTCGGTCAGGGGGCCAGCAGCGGGTGGGACAGGCCGGAGGAAGCGGCAGTTCCTCCACCAGACACGGCCGCTCGGCATCCTGACCTTGTAGTCCCGCGACCAGCCGACGCCCATCACTATGCCCACCTTGTCCCAACTTGTCGTCGTCGGGTCCTGGACGCGGACAAGGGCACCAATCTCCAGTGGCTGAAGAGGGCGAGCACGGTCGTCATACCGAGCCTTGGCGTCCTGGGCACGTGAAGCGGCGCGGCGGTCGCAGCTCTCGGCTCTGGTCTGCTATTCCTTCGCAAAGGCCTTGGCGTGTGCAGGAACGCAAGAGCGGAGAGGGTGACCATACAGGATCTGGGCAGGGGAGCGCCCTGTGTGGGTGGGAGTATTACGTAACTCCAGGAATCCTTTGTCAAACGCCTCACAGTCTATGTTGCCTGAAGGGGCCACCTTGAGGATGAGGTGCTTGACTCTCTTGACCGCAGCCTCAGCCTCAGTGGGGTGTTGACACGATGTGGCGGACTCCCCAACGCTCCAGGAATCCTGTGAAGTCCCGGCTGGTGAACTGTGGCCCACCGTCCGTCCGCAGACGTACGGGGACGCCCAGGTCACGAAAGAGGTGCCGGAAGTGGCGAATGGTGGCCGCGGACATTGTGTCCGAGCCACGGATTACCACCACCGGCCAGCCAGAGAGTCGGTCGGCGACAACTAGGAAATGTTTCCCAACTGTGCTGAAGAAATCAGCCGACACGGACTCGAAGGGTCTGGTGGGTTCGTCGTCGCACAAGAGGGGCTCCTGCTGTTGACTGGGCTGCATGATCTGGCACGGCTCACAGGCACGGACCGTATTGACGATATCCGCGTCAATGCCGGGCCAGTACACAGCCTGCCTTGCGCGACGCTTGGTGGCCTCTGCCCCACGATGGCTGTCGTGTAAGCGGGCCAGAACGCGATGACGGAGAGCTGTAGGGACGACCACACGGGCACCGTACAGGACGAGGTCCCCATCTGTGTAGAGGTCCTCACGTATCTTCCAATACGGGCATAGGGCGTTGTGGAGGTCAAAACGGTCGCGAGGGAACCCAGTCCTCACACTCTCCAAGAGCTGAGTGTAGGAGGGGTCGTCGCGTGCCGCGGTCCGTAGTTCCTCAAGGGCCAGATCGCTGTCGGGTGGCGACACTGTGGCCTGGGTGCTGGCGAGGGACTGTACGGCCTGCAAAGTGACGATGTTGCTGACGGAGAAACCGGCCTCGGTGCTGAGCATCTCGTCTTCAGGTGTAGGGCGGCTGACTGGGGAGCGGGAGAGGGCATCCGGGATGCACAACTCCTTACCTGCGCGCCAAGCCGCGGTGAAGACGAAGGCCAAAATCTTCTCCTTCAGGCGCTGGAGGCGGGAATTCTCAATGGCGTCCAGCGAATAGTGATTAAGAATGGGGACCAAGGCCCTGTGGTCTGTGATGAGGTCGAAGTGCTGTAGGCCAATCAAGTAAAATTTGCACTTCGATAAGGCCAATACCACTGCCAGCAGCTCCAGCTCGATGGTATCGTAACGAGACTCAGCATCAGTGAGGAAGTGAGAGCCACACTGTACGAGCCGGTACTTTCCTCCACCGTGATCCTGGAGAAGGGCGTAACCAACCCCGTACAGGCGCGAGGCGTCTGTCTGGAGGACGGTGGGGAGCGCTGGGTCGAAAGTAGCGAGGATAGGTGGACTTGACAGGGCCTCCTTCACCTTATGAAAGGCGAGGTCGTGGTCAGGGGTCCACGTGAAAGTCCTCTTGGGGCTCATCAGGGGGCGGAGAGGCCCGGCAGCGGCGGAGACGTCAGGAGAAAATTCTGCCAGCTGGTTCACCAGGCCCATGAAAGACCTGAGATCCGTAAGGTTGGCAGGTTTTGCAAAGTCCGCTATGGCGCGAACTTTCTCCGGGTCCGCAGCAATGCCATCCCTTGAGAGTCGGTAGCCGCAGAAAGACACTGCAGGTGCGGCCAAGACGAACTTCTCGGCATTCAGAGTGATGCCGTGCGTCCTACACCTGGTCAGTACCTCGTCGATGCGGCGAAGATGCGTCAGGTAGTCCTCATCGTAGAGGAGGACGTCATCCACTACCTTCACGCAGTTGGTCACGCCTTGAAGTGCCATGTCACCACGGAGACAGAAGGCGTCCCCCGTAGCAGCGAATCCCATAGGGCCACGGCAGTAGCGGAAGCGTCCATAAGGCGTGATGAAAGTGGTCAGTGGCTGATCCTCCTCCTTCAGTGGGATCTGCCAGTAACCACAGAGGGCGTCCATTGTCGAGAAGTGCCATACCATCGGGTCCACACTCCTTATAGCTGCAAAAGGTGTGGGTGAAGGATGGGCGGGACGGGACACCTGGCTGTTAAGCTTAGACAAGTCGGTAGTAATCCGCACTCCACCGTTAGTCTTAGCCACAGCGACTAGAGGGTGGCAACAAGGGGACGGGTCGTCACCAACGGGTACGATGACACCCTGGGCCACCATGGAATCCAGTTCCTTCTTGACTGAATCCCTGAAGGCGAGAGGAATCAACCGGGGAGTGTGTATGGCAAACGGCTGTGCATCTTCCCGCAGATGTATCCTCATAGGCGGACCCGCCATAGCCTTCAGTGGCGCGGTCCATAGGACCTCCTTCGTCACCAGCACATCCGAGTACTCCTTCAGGAAGTAGGCCCTTGCGGCTGAAGGAGACGTCTCGCTGTGAAGAGGAAGCAGCCGTGACTTGGGTGGAGGCGGGGCGGGAGTGGACGCGGGTTCTGGGCAGCTCTGTGCGGCAGCGCCAGGCGCGTCGCTCGTTGATTCACGCACCCTGCTGGCGGTTTACTGAGGAGCTGGGATCTGCTCAGGAAAGTCTCTGGGCAGTGCTCCCACGACAACAAGGGTGTAGCGAGAGTAGGCTGCACGTCGATCCATCCGTGACACGACCTGTCGCCGTAAGTGATCTCCGCTTGAAAGAGCCCACAGCGTCCGGCATCTAGGAACCGTCCGCATTGTAGTACTGCAGCTGTGGCGGTGGTCCCAGGCCGCGTTTGGTGAGGCCCAGTTTCTGGAGGTGCTTCAGGCCTATCACCGTAGTATCAGCGCCGGTGTCCTGGTATCACCTCGATGTGACCCGACACATCACCGTGTGTGACGGCGACGCGGATGGTGGGGGAAGGGGTAGCCCTGGGGCGTGTGGTCGATTCCACCCTCCTGATGTGAATCAGCTGCTGCTTGGGGCTGCGTGGGCCATGTGAAGGGGGCTGCTTGCGAACCACCCCGAGGGAAGTGCGCTGCTATCCTCCTCGTCTCGGGCTTTTGGGCTTGGGTTGGCGGCAGCACTTGTCGTAGTGTCCATAGCGACCGCAGGCCTGACACTTGTGGCCTAGTGCAGGGCACCTGTCTGTGTTAGACCAGTGGCCCTTACGGTCACATCCACGACACAGTGCGTCGGCGGCCAGGCATGTCTTGGGGCCATGCTGCTTTCCACAGCTGCCACAGGAAGCACTAGGCGGAGGCGTGGAAGAACGTGAGGCAGCCTTCACGTTGTTGGCCGCCTTCTTACCCTTCTTGTACTGAGAGATAGCTCTTACAGCAGGTGGGGCCTGTAAGGCAGAGGTGGCGGACTTGGTGGCCTCGTATGACCGACATTCAGTCACTACCACCTGGAGTGTGGAGGAAGTGTCCAGGGGGATGAGTCGCTGCACCAACTCTTCTTGCGTGACACCGGTCAAGATCCCATGCTTGATCCAGGCTTCCTCACATTCCCTGCTGTGCACCTTGCAGACGTCGATCTCCTCCGACAAACTCTTCAATCGTACAAAAAAGTCGTCAAACGATTCGTTCTACGCCTGCTTGCAGCTGGTGAAGGCGAGGCGACGCAAGGTCTCGTTATTCCGACCTTTAACGTGCTCCTGTAAAAGGTCAAGAATATCCGTCACTGAAGATGTAGAATCAGGAGGCACTTGCAATGTGTGCTCCAAAACTCTCTGGGTCTCCAGCGACAAACACATGCGCAGTTGGATGAGCTGTTTGTTTGGAGGCATGCTGTCAAGGTCCACCATCGTGGAGTAATCTGTCCAACGCCGCCTCCACTCACGAAAAAGCTGAAACGTGACGTCTGGTGAGAGGGCGGGTGGGGGTTGAACAGATGCCGTGGGAGCTGTTGGAGTAGCAAGAGTATCTGGAGGACGCTGGTGTGGTGGAGGAGGGAGGGTACTGGCGCCTTGGTGCGCGAGTGAGGGAGGGTGGGTTAGCGCCAGGGTCGCCAATATTGCATCAAAACGCGACTTTTCCTCCTCTCTTCGTGTCTCCTCCCTCTGAAGTTCCATCTCTCGGCGTCGCTCGTCTCTGTGATCCATCCACCTCAGAATTGTTGCAATGTCCGTCGCTGTAGGTGAAGGATGAGGGGCGGTGGGAGCAGAAGCTCCATCTGTGCCCGGTAGAGGAGAAGATGGTGGGGAGTCGTGTCTCCCATCTTGACGTTGTCCCTTCTTACCGCCCATCTTTTTATGCGTGGACTGCGCTGTTTAGTATATAAAGTGGCGCCTCATCAGCTCGAACCACATATATATGACATAAACAGTGCAGAAATAACGCATAGAGTCCACTGTTCTGTCCGTGAGTGAGTGAGTGCGTGTGTGTGTGTGTGTGTGTGTCTGAGAGAGCACTTCGTGGTGGCCTTAATGCCGGTGCTAGAGCCGCCGCGGGGGTGAGAACGTTAGTGTCTCCCCGGATGTCACAGGAGAAGGGTGTACATCTGCGTGCTCCGTGGGTACCACAAAAAACAGGCCAATGCTCAACTCTCAGCTCTAGACACACTGATACACTGACACTAACACTGTCACCGTCACTAAAACGCACTGTGACGGAGCAATGCTGCACGTCGCAGCGAAACACAACGCAACACAACACAGCACACACTAAGAGTCACGTGCACATCGCCGGCAGTCGCACATCGCCGGCTAACTGTCCATTGTTCACACACTTGTAAGTCCACAGATCCTACTCACTGCACCATGAAGGTTCGAAGTGTTCCCTGAAGAATGCAGTGATGGGTAGGGAAACACCGGGTAACACTGAAGTCCGTTTATTCGGATAGGAGAAATACAAGTGGTGACTAGCGTGTGCCATGCACGGCCCACGAAGTCAGACTGAGACTGCCTTGCCATATGGCAGCCTCGGGGCAACGTTGCCACATAACACGTGCAGTGTTGCCACGTAATTATATACATAGATGCTACTCGGCACAGTAGCTTATATACAAGGTTGCTACTCGGCACAGTAGCTTAGATACATAACCTCCACCAAGAGCGGCCGAACCCACAAGGGCCCTGCCAAGGGTGGTGGCGACGCCAGGGAAGCTGCCAGGGAAGGTCACGCTCCCACTGACCCTCCCAGGGATGGTAAAGAATGCAGGGTCCCTTTAAGGGGCGGCGGTGCTTCCAGTGGCCCTCGAGGGGCAGCGGCGCCCCCAGGGGCCCTCCCAGGAGCAACAAGGAATCCAGAGACTTTCCCAGGTGTGGTGGCAACCCCATGGGCTCTATAAAGAGCCCTCACAAAGGCGGCGGCGCCCCCAGGGGCACTCCCAGGGACGATAGCTCCCCCAGGGGCTTGATTGTGGTGTCGTACATATTGCATACGTCTATCAATTTCTTACTTAACTGTGATTAGTGGACTAGAATGTAAATCCACCAATTTATAGCCAATAGGAGAACAAAGCAATCAGTCGGCACAACACCTCAACTTAATTTTTCCTGTTGGATATTTATTCTCCTTTACATTGTTCAGGATGCGATTATACAGGCAAAGCGATGGGCGGTGTATTTCAGAGTTCTAAATGGTGCAAAAAGCAACTGCCCACAGAAGATCTCCTAGGGACGACTGCACATCCAGGGGCCCCAAGTATCCTTCCCAGGAACGCTCCCACGGGTCCTCCTTACAGGTAGAAGCGACCCCAGGGGCCCTGACAGGGGTGTTGGTGCGGCCAAGGGACCTTCCATGGGCGATGGCGCCCCTAGAGGGCTCCTCAAGGGCAGAAGCGCTACTAGAGGCCCTCCTAGGGGCAGTAGCGCCCCCAAGAGCACTCCCAGGGTCGTCGGGGACCTTCCTAGGGGCTGTGGCGCCCACAGGGTTCTCCTAGGGGTGGTAGCGCTTCCAGGGGCCCTCCATAATTGCGGTATCACTCCTAGGGGCCCTTTCAGGGACAGCGGCGTTCCTAGGAGCCCTGCCAGGTGCGGCAGTGTCCTAAAAGCCCTCCCAGGGGCAATAGCTCCATAAAGGCCCCTCGCAGAGGTGCTCCCAAATGTGGAGGCGACCCTAGGAGCCCTCACATGAGCGTCAACAACTCCAAGGGTCCTCCCAGGGTCAGTGGCGCCTTCAGACACCCTCCCTGGGGCTTCGGCACCCCCAGGGGCCATCCCAAGGGCGGCGGAGTCCACAGCGGTCCTGCCAAGGGTGGTGAAGACCCCAAGGAAGCTGCCAGGGGATACATTAGCCTCTGTCTTAACTTACCTCAAACTATTGGTTTAGCCCTTAAATGACAGGATTGCCTATCGATGATTCTTTTTTCCATTATGGAAATCCTCTACTGTACAGTAAACCCTCAAGATTCGCGAGTTTAACTTTCATGGATTGATTATTCACAGGCACAACCATTGTATACCTGCTCATCATTCGTGGGCATGAGGTTTGGTTATTCATGGCTTGTTGACTCGTTTTCCCTTAGTTCAGCGGGAGTCTTGTATTTTGTGTTTATTGTCCACGACTGTACGGTGTGGCACGTCATGCATCATAGCCTGCTCTCTCGGTCTCCAGCCTCCTGCAGCTCAGCTATTTGTTAGGCTGTTCTTGCTCTTTTTGGTGACTTATTGCCCTTAGTGATGCCTCCTAAGTGCACAATAAGTGGATCAAGTAAAAAAGTCTAGTTGCTTGATCGCCTTGCTATGGGTACTACTGTGGCGGGTATGGGATACCATTATGGTGTTAACAAGTCTATTATTGAAAAAGTTACTCTATTTATGATGTGTCCAACATCACAAGAAGCTGATCTTACGAAAATGTATACGAAAAAGGACAGGTATTGGCAGCGTTATGACTCGACTCCCCATAACCCCAGCCCTGTCAAGTCTTAGCCTCCATATTTATACAGTAATAAGAAAAAAATTTGTTGATACCTAATGTTAAGTTTCTTATAAGAAATAGTTTGTCTTGAAATTTTTCATTTGGCTGAAACATTGCAAATGGTCAAAGTGCAGTTTATATATATATTTTTTCTGTTATTGAATGTTATGTTATTTATGATGAATTGTACACCTTAAGAGGCCGACCCATGTGGCAATACCTAACCCCCACTTTCCACCTGTTACATGTGCAATACCAACTCTGCTAGTGTTCATGGCTCTTGTTATGCATACTGAGAATTTAATTACACCACTATTTAAAGGTAAAGGAAGCTTGTCCTTTTCATTAGAAATTAAAAAAAAGCATTTTTTGAAACTGGCATATCTTCATATCAGGACAGATCATTTATTTAAAAAACCAGCTCTCGTTTAATTTAATTTGTTCAATATTAATTTCAAAAGCTGTGTGAAAACAATTATATTTTATAATAAAAATAAACAAAGGGAATCAAGGAACAGTATTGGGCTATTTATTCAATGAAACAATAATTGTTTATGAACTCACAACTACTGGCAAATATCGTGACACTGAAGCTGTTGGGATGTAAACAAATCCGATTTAACTCGCATTTAGAGAACTCAACAATTTTTACTTTGTTATTTAAGAAATAAAACACCTTCAACTGAGCTTGTCTGGAAGCAAAACTTGAATTAGCAAGAGAAGAAATTTTTACCTAAGCCATGGAAGAAAATGTCTGGCTTTTGAAAATCTGTGGTCGAGGGTCTGTGCTGTGCTGTACTGTACCTGTATTAATTTGTGAAATTTTGAAGGCTGTATAACTATCTTTACCCATATCTTAATGCAATTTAATTCTACATCTTGAAGATAATATGTCTATTAATACTGCACTGTAATCTGCAAAGTTAATATGAATGTTTATTATACTGCATATTATAGTACTGTACATAAATTTAGCCATGTTACAAAATGTTGTGTGGGCCTTACATTATTCACACTCTTTAGAACACAGCATTCTTTTTTTGACACTTGGATCTCACTGTCCAGTATAGTTAACAAAATCAATTACAGGGGGTCCCCGGGTTACGTTCCTGAGGACGTTCGTAAGTTGGATTTGTACGTAAGTCGGAACACATGCTATATGCATACCGTACTTACAAAACAATGTTTAAAATCCCACTAAATCCTAGCCTAAGTCTTAATACACATCTAAAATCACTTAATTTAAGACAAAAGAAGAAATAGAATGACAAAGTACAGTAAATAAAAGTAAAAAATAAGTCATCAGGTAAATAAAATACAGTACAGTACTGTAAATAGCTGTATCTATTCACAAACGGAAGAAATTTATTGATATATATATAATATATATATATATATATATATATATATATATATATATATATATATATATATATATATATATATATATATATATATATATATAAAAAATCAACACCTCACCCCGCCAGGATTCGAACCCACGGCCCACGACTGTGACCGGGGAACGAACGCTACCTCTAGACTACCAGTCCTAGATTCTGTTATATTTCACACAAAGTCTGTTCAACGAGCTTATGGCGCCGTGAACCTCTAATGGGGACTACCCGAATCACGTTGACAGTCTCCCCCTCGGGTGTGGAGGTTCTCGGTTATGTCGTATAATATTATTATAAAGTATAATAAAATATTAAATTGACCGCCCGATTGACTTAGACAGTCTCCCCCTCGGGTGTGAAGGTTCTCGGTTATGTCGTATAATATTATTATAAAGTATAATAAAATATTAAATTGACCGCCCGATTGCCTTTCATCGAACCACAGCTGGGCAGAGCACTTTGGCAGAGGCGTCTAGCGCTCTGCTAGGGGGTGGAGGATATTTCACACCAAGTATGTGTGTGAAGGCACCCTCTCCCCTTAATATAGTGAAATTATGCCGTCCAGCATTCAAGGGCGGATGTTTGGGCATTCACAGTATCGCACCTCGGGAGTGGAGGTTGTTTGTTAGGTTAGGTTAAGACCTGACTATTCGCGGACAGCCGGATAACCCGGTTCCGGACTTAATGGTAGACTCAACATCATGATGCTGCTGTCACGGAAACCGTGGTGGCGACGAGTGCGCCGAGAGAGTAATAATGTCCAATAGGTACGGTATGGAGTCATTAGTTATGAGGTGAAAGAAGATTATTAGGGGTTGAAGAAAAAGTGGTGAAACTGAAATACAGTAGGAGTAGAAAGAATCTGGGCTCAACCAGATCGCTTCATCTTTCCTATTGGTGTTTTATCTTTGTTCTGCTCCCTTGGGTCGTCAGACCTTTGTTTTAATATTGGTTTATTTATATAGTGCTGCGTATTATTATTATTTTTATTTATTATTGGAGTTAGTGAGCCCGCCCAGGTCCTTGTGTAACTGGGAGGGTAGTCACATTTTTTTTTTTTTTTTGCTAAGGTGTTAGTTAAGTGTTAGTTGTGTTAGTCTAAAGGTACACTGTATGGAGAGGCCTGCCAGGTTCTTAGTGGAGCTGGTAGGTCACTCTCATCTTTTATTTTCTCTATTAATGTTTTATGTGTACATGTGTATATTGGGGCAGGAGGTGGTTCAATTACTTCTTCCTGGCTGATGTAGCTGGGAGGGTAATCACATTATTATTTTATTTATTTTTTTTTTCCAATGGATTAGTGAGCCCGTCCAGGTCCTTGTGTAGGAGAGAGACCTGGCTAGTATAATTTGATAGAGAGCACGAGACTACTCGCTTGAAGCCCGCTCATATGCCATTCCTCTAACCCAATGAGACTACTCTCTCTCTGCTTCTGCTCCAGCCATTGCACCTCCTCCTCCGCCACTAGGATCATCTCCTGTGTGGAGTAGGCAACCCGCCTGGCAGTCTCGAGGGTTTGATTGTAGGTTCCCCTTGTGCATATGACGAGTGTGTTGGGTAAGTCCCACCGGAGTTGGGAACGTCCTTCCACACTCGCCGCACGTGTGTTGTTGGGGACCCGCGCGTACCTGCTGCTCCTCTAGGGAGCAGCTTTTGAAGTGGACTGCACAGACTTTAGGGTCGCTGAGTGACATTTGACATTTGCCACACCTGATTTCTGGAATCGCTCGGTGTGAGGACCTGGTGTGGTTTGCGTATGCCTTGGCAGATCTAAACAAGGCACCGCAAATTCCACACCGGATTTTATCAAAGGACCCCGCACCTTTATACTCGATGGTCACGATCAAGTTTGTCGTTTCGGGTGTCGCTCCTGGTTCTGATATGCTGGGTCTGTCGATTGTGAGTGTGTCCTCGGCCGCTAACTTGTCAGCGGCTGTGGCTATACGAGGACTAAGTGGGCCTGGGGGTTCGCCAGGGATCCCATCCTCTGCCAAAGACACGCCTCCAGAGGGAGCCACTTGTGACTGTGGCATCTCTTCTCCGGAACACTGCCGCTCCCGGGACGGTGGGGGGTCACGTGATGCCCCTGCAACCACAGACCCCGCCCTACTAGTGTGGGGACTTCGCACGCTGACGAAGCCCCCACCCTCCTTCTCCTCCGGACTCATTCTGTTTTCTTAGCACTCGTTTTCGCCGACCAGTCCCCCTTGAGGGACTGACCGCCCGATTCTCGCCTGCCTGTGGAGCTCGAAGCTCCACAGCCGGTGGGCACGATTCAGTAGTTGTACTTGACATCAGCTTTAATACACTCTAGGACCAGAAATCACATTGCGTCAACATCCATCA
>NW_024757463.1:1595355-1679744 GCF_018991925.1 Homarus americanus | reverse complement strand
GACTTTGTTATACATAATCAGGGGACTTTGTTATACTCAACCAAAACTTTGTTATACTTGACCAGTAGACTTTGTTATACTCGACCAGTGGACTTTCTAATACTCAACCAGGGGACTTTTTTTACTCGACCAGGGGACTTTGTTATGGTCGATCAGGGGACTTTGTTATACTCGACCAGCTGACTTTGTTATACTCGATCAGGGTATAAGTTATACGCGATCAGGGGATATGTTATACTCGATCAGGGGACTTTGTTATACTCGACCAGGGGACTTTGTTATACTCGATCAGGGGACATTTTTATACTCGACGAGGGGCCTTTGTTATGCTCGATCAGGGGACTTTGTTATACTCGATGAGGGGACTTTGTTATACTCGACCATGGGACATTGTTTTACTCGATTAGGGGACTTTGTTATACTGGATTATGTGACTTTGTTATACTCGATCAGGGGGCTTTGTTATACTCGACCAGGGGCCTTTGTTATGCTCGACAAGGGACCTTTGTTATACTCGATCAGGGGAGTTTGTTATACTCGACCAGGGGGCTTTGTTATACTCGACTAGGGGACTTTTTTATACTCGATCAGGGAAATTTGTTATAGTCGATGAGGGGACTCTGTTATAGTCGATCAGGAGACTTTGTTGTACTCGATCAGGGGCCTTTGTAATACTCGATCAGGAGACTTTGTTATACTCGATCAAGGGCCTTTGTTATGCTCGGTCAGGGGACGTTGTTATTCTCGTTCAGGGGACTTTGTTATACTCGAATAGGGGCCTTTGTTATCCTCGATCAGAGAACTTTGTTGTACTCGATCAGGGGACTTTGGTATACTCGATTAGGTTACTTTGTTATACTCGATCAGGGGACTTTGTAATATTCGATCAGGGGGTTTTGTTATACTCGACCAGGGGCCTTTGTTATGCTCGATCAGCGGACTTTGTTATACTCGATTAGGGGACTTTGTTAGACTCGATGATGGGACTTTGTTATACTCGATCATGAGACTTTGTTATACTCGATCAGGGCCCTATTTGTACTCGACCAGGGGTCTTTTTATACTCGACCAGGGAGCGTTAATATACTCGATCAGGGGACTTTGTTATGCTCGGTCAGTCGTCTTTGTTATATTCGATCTGGTTACTTTGTTATACTCGATCAGGGTATATGTTATACTCGATCAGGGGACTTTGTTATACTCGATCAGGAGAATTATATATACTCAAACAGGGGCCTTTGTTATGCTCGATTAGGGGACTTTGTTATACTCGATCAGGAGACTTTTTTATACTCGACCAGGGGCCTTTGTTATGCTCGATTAGGGGACTTTGTTATACTCGATCATGAGACTTTGTTATACTCGATGAGGGGGCTTTGTTATAATCGACTAGGGGCCTTTGTTATGCTCAACCAGGGGCCTTTGTTATACTCGATCAGGGGCCTTTGTTATACTCGATCAGGGGCCTTTGTTTTACTCAACCAAGGACTTTGTTATACTCAACCAGGGACTTTGTTATACTTGATCAGAGGACTTTGTTATACTCGACCAGGGGCCTTTGTTATGCTCGATCAGCGTAGTTGTTATATTCGATCTGGGGACTTTGTTATACTCCGATCAGGGGACATTTTATACTCGACCAGGGCCTTTGTTATGCTCGATGAGGGACTTTGCCTGACCATTGTTATACTCATTAGGGACTTATATTATACCTGGATCGCGTGGACTTTGTTTATACTCGGTCAGGGGGCTTTTATATATACTCGGACCAGGGAGTTTTTCTTGTTATGCCTGGATCAGCGGACTTTGTTATACCTGACTGAATTTAGTGGTTATATTCGGATGAGGGGACTTTGTTATACCTTTCATCATGGGATTTTGTTATACTCGACCAAGGGATTTTGCGGTTATACCTCGATTTAGGGGACTCTTGTTATATCTAGATCATGAGACTTTTGTTATACCTGATTAGGGGCTCATTTATACTCGACCAGGGTCTTTTTTATATTCGGCAGGGAGCGTTAATATACTCGATCAGGACTTTTGTTATACTCGTCAGTGGACTTTTGTTATATTCGATCAGGGATTTGTTATAGTCGATCAGGGGACTTTGTTATACTCGACTCAGCCGATTTGTTATACCTTTTTCGGATCAGGTATATGTTATACGCCATCAGGGATATGTTACCGATCAGTAATTTTATTAGAATTTGTTATAGTCGATCAGGGACTTGTTATGGTGAACATCAGAGGAATTTTTTTATACCGACCAGGGGCTTTTGTTATGCCTGATTAGGGGACTTGTTATACTTTGATCAGGGGACTTTGTTATACTCGATGAGGGTGCTTTGTTATACTCACCAGGGCCTTTTGTTATGCTCGCATCAGGGAATTTTTTATACTCGACCAGGGGCTATAGGTAATGCTCGATTAGGGGACTTGTTATACTCGATCAGGACTTTGTTCTTGTTGGTGCTCGATTAGGGACTTTGTTATACCTGATCAAAGACTTTGTTATACTCGATGAGGGTGCTTTGTTATACTCTCGACCAGGGGGCCTTTTGTTATGTTCTCGACCAGGGCCTTTGTTATACTCGATCAGGCGCCTTTGTTATACCTGATGAGGGGATCTTTTGGTTGTACTCGACCATGGGACTTTTGTTATACTGATTAGGGGGACTTTGTTATACTCGATCATGAGACTTTGTTATATACCAAGAGAGGGTGTTTTGAAGTTATACTCTGACCAGGGGCCTTTGCGCGTGCTCGACCAGGCCTTGTTATACTCGATCAAGCGCCTTGTTATACTCTCGGTGAGGGGCCATTGTTTTACCAACCAAGGGACTTTCTTATACTCAACTAGGACTTTGTTATACTTAATTAGGGGACTTTTGTTATACTCGACCAAACTTTGTTATACTTCTGACCAGGAGACTTTGTTATACTCGACCAGGGGACTTTGTTATACTCGACCAGGGACTTTGGTATACCTGATCAGAGGACTTTGTTATACTCGATCAGGGGACTTTGTAATATCTGACCAAAGGGGCTTTTGTTATACTCTCGACCAGTAAAAAGCCTGTTATGCCTGATCAGCGGACTTATATACTCGAGCCAGGACTTTGTTATATTGATGAGGGGACTTTGTTATACTCTCGACCGTGACTTTTGTTATACTCTGATTAGGGACTTTTTATACTCGATCATGAGACTTATATACCTGTAGCCTTTTTCACTCGACCAGGGAGCGTTAATATACTCGATCAGTTATACCTACTCAGTGGACTTCAAGTATTCGATCAGCCTTTTTGTTATGCTCGATTAGGGACTTTTGTTTACATGAGGTAAGAGCAATTGACTAGGGTTTGTTATATATTCAGGGCCTTTGTTATACCTCAGTTATATTAGGGTTTTTGTTATACTAATTCAAAAAACTTTAATTAGGGACTTTGTTAAATACTCAACTAGGACTTTTTACTGACCAGGGGACTTTGTTAATATGGTCGATCAGGGAAATTGTTAAAGTCGATCAGGGACTTTTATATATACTCGATCAAGAGACTTTGTTATACTGATCATGGGCTTTGTTATACTCGACCAGGAGCTTTCGTTATGCTCCGACAAGGCCTTGTTATACTCGATCAGGGGCCTTTGTTATACTCGGACCAAAACTTTATTATACTCGACCAGGGGACTTCCTTTGCGTGGTTATACTCGTAATTAGGGACTTTCTTATACCTCGAATTAGGGGACTTTTTATACCCCATCAGGGGACTTTGTTATAGTTTATCATCAGGACTCCTGTTATAGTCGATCAGGAGATTCTTTATATACTCGATCAAGCGCCTTTGTTATACTCTTTTGGTCAGGGACGCTGTTATTCTCGGTCAGACTTTGTTATACTCGATGAGGGGAGACTTTGTTATCCTCGATCAGAGAACCATACCCGATCAGGGGATTTGTTATACTCCTAATTAGGACTTTGTATACTCGATCAGGTTACTTTATTATACAGGAGTAATATTCGATCAGTTTTGTTATACTCGATGAGGTGACTTTGTTATACCTTTAATTTATGGGACTTGTTATACTCGACCATGGGGTTTTGTTATACCGATTAGTGGATTCTTGTTATACCGATCACGAGACTTTGTTATACCTCGACGCTTTACCGACCAGGTTCTTTATACCGGATCAGGAGCAAGTAATGTACTCGATCAAGGACTTTTGTTATACTCGGGTCAGTGGACTTTTATATCTTCTGATCTGGGGACTTTGTTATAGCTTCATCAGGGATCTTTGTTATAATCGATCAGGGATTTTGTTATAGTCGACCAGGTTACTTTTGTTATATGCCCGACCAGGGGCCTTTGTTATACTCGATCAGTGGGGCCTTTGTTACCTGATGATGGGCTCTTGTTTCACTTCCAACCAAGGGACTTTGTTATACATAATCAGGGGACTTTGTTATACTCAACCAAAACTTTGTTATACTTACATTCAGTAGACTTTATACCTCGTACTCAGTGGACTTTTCTAATACTCAACCAGGGGACTTTTTTACTCGACCAGATTCTGTTATGGCTCATCAGGGACTTTTGTTGTTTCCGGACCAGCTGACTTTTGTTATACCTGATCAGGTATGTTATAAAGTTATACTCGATCAGGGGACTTTGTTATACCGACCAGGGGACTTTGTTATACTCGATCAGACACATTTTTATACTCTCACGAGGGCCTTTGTTATGCTCGGAGATTCATTCTCCAGTGTGGACTTTGTTATACTCGATGAGGGACTTTTGTTATACTCTCGACCATGTGGGACATTGTTTTACCGATTAGGGGACTTGTTATACTGATTATGTGACTTTGTTATACCGGGATCAGGGGCTTTGTTATACTCGACCAGGGCCTTTGTTATGCTCTGACAAGGCACTTTTGTTATACTCTGCTGATCAGGGAGTTTACAGTACTCGACCAGGGGGCTTTGTTATACTCGACTAGGGACTTTTATACCTTTTCGATCAGGGAAATTTGTTATAGTCGATGAGGGACTCTGTTATAGTCGATCAGGAGAATTTTGTTGTACTCGATCAGGGGCCTTTGTAATACTCGATCAGCAGAGACTTTGTTATACCTGATCAAGGGCCTTTGTTATGCCTGGTCAGGGACGTTGTTATCCCTGTCTAGGACTTTTGTTACACTCGTTATCCTCGATCAGAGGCACATAGTTGTACTCGATCAGGGACCCCGGTATACTGATTAGGTTACTTTTGTTATACTCTGGATCAGGGGACTTTGTAATATTCGGGTTTATACTGCATCAGGGCCTTGTTATGCGCTGATCAGCGGACTTTATAAGTTACTATACCTGATTAGGGGACTTTGAGTGACTCGATGGGACTTTTGTTATACTCCCGATCATGAGACTTTGTTATACCTGGATCAGGGCCCTATACTGACTAGGGCTTTTTATACTCGACCAGGGAGCGTGTTAATATATCGCTGATCAGGGGACTTTTGTTATGCTCGGTCAGTCGTCTTTACATCTGATCTGGTTGGTTATAATTTCCTGATCAGGTATATGTTATACTCGATCAGGGACTATGTATATACCTGATCAGAGAATTATATATACTCGTCAGGGCCTTGTTATGCTCGATTAGGGGACTTTGTTATACTCGATCAGAGATACCAAGTTATGCTCGATTAGGGACTTTATACCTGACCTTTATTAGCACTGAGGGCTGGTTATAATCAGGCCTTTTAGTTTATGCTCAACCAGGGCCTTGTTATACCTTGTTATGTTTCGATCAGGGCCATGTTTACTCCAACCAAGGTAGGATCAAACACAAAATACTCAACCAGGACTTTATATACTTGATTATATAGAGGACTTTGTTATACTCGACCAGGTGTGGGTCTTTCTTATGCTCGATCATCAGCGAAGCTTGTTATATCTGATCTGGGGGACTTTGTTATACTCTGATCAGGGACATTTTTTAGGCCTTCGCTGGCGAGGGATTGTTATACTCATGAGGATTTATACCTGACCATGGACATTGGTTATACCCGATTAGGGACTTTGTTAGTACCTGATCATGTGACTTTGTTATACTCGGTCAGGGGCTTTGTTATACTCGACTCAGGGCCTTTTGTTATGCCTTCGATCAGCGGACTTTGTTATACCTTGATCATGAGGGGACTTGAATATACTCGACCATGATTTGTTATACCCGACCATGTATACCTCGCCATGTTATACCCCGGATCATGAGACTTTAAAAAGAAGTACCTGATTAGGGCCTATTTATGACCAGGGTCTCCGAACAGAGCCAAGTATATTCTCATATATATTCATCAGGGACTTTAGTAGCTTAATCAGGTGTGTGTGGGACTTTGTTATACTTCCCGGACCATTAGACTTTGTTATACCCTGGCAGATCAGGGTATATGTTATACGCGATCAGGGGGATATTATGTTATACTCGATCAGGGGACTTGTTATACTCGACCAGGGACTTTGCTTATAGTCGATCAGGACTTTTGCTATAGTCGATCAAACTTATACTCGACCAGGGGCTTTTGTTATGCCTGATTAGGGGGACTTTGTTATACCTGATCAGGGGACTTTTGTTATACTCGATGAGGGTGCTTTTGTTATAATTCGACCAGGGCCTTTGTTATGCTCGACCAGGGAATTTTTTATACTCGACCAGGGGCTTTTGTTATTCCTGGATTAGGGACTTGTTATACCTGGATCAGGTGAACTTTCTTATACTCGGTCAGGGTGCCTTTTGTTATGCTCTGGATTAGGGACTTTGTTATACCTGATCATGAGACTTTGTTATACCTGATGAGGGTACACACACACACACATTATACTCGACCAGGGGCCTTTAAGTGTTTCCGACCAGGGCCTTTGTTATACTCGATCAGGCGCCTTTTGTTATACTGATGAGGACTTTGTGGGACTTGTTATACCTGATTAGGGACTTTGTGTATGAGACTTTTGTTATACTCGATGAGGGTGTTTTTGTTGACTGACCAGGGCCTTTTTGTTATACCTGAGATCAAGGCTTGTTATACTCTGGTGAGGGGCTACCCAACTATGTGGACTTTGTTATACTCAACCAGGGACTTTTGTTATACTGATCAGGGACTTGTTATACCCGACCAAACTTTACTTGACCAGGAAGACTTTGTTATACTCGACCAGGTGGACTTGTTATACCTTTAACAGTGGGACTTATATACTCAGAGATCAGGGGACTTTGTTATACTCTGATCAGGGACTTGTAATATTCTGGATCAAGGGGCTTATACTCGGACCAGGTGTTTTTGTTATGCCTAGCGGACTTGTTATACCCCGAGCAGGGACTTTGTATATATTGGATGAGGGACTTGTTATACCTGACTGTGATATATGGTTGGTTTCGATTAGGGACTTTGTACTCGGATCATGAGACTTTGTTATACTCTTCAGGGGCCTATTTATACTCGACCAGGGTCTTTTATACTCGACCAGGAGCGTTATACTGATCAAGTGGGACTTTGTTATACTCGGTCAATGTACTTTGTTATTTTCGATTAGGGACTTGTTATAGTCGATCAGGGGACTTGTTATACTCAACCAGTTGACTTTGTTATACTCGGGATCAGGGTATATGTTATACGCGATCAGTGGATATGTTATACCGCTGATCAGGGACTTTTGTTATACTTGACCAGGGACTTTGTTATACTCAACTAGGGGACTTTTTTTTTATGGTTTCGACCAGGACCTTGTTATAGAGTCGATCAGGGGACTTTATACTCGATCAGTTGACTTTTGTTATACTCGATCAGGTATATGTTATACGCGATCAGTGGATATGTTATACCTCTCGATCAGGGACTTTTGTTATACTTGGACCAGGGACTTTGTTATACCCAACCAGGGGATTCTTTTTTTTGCTCGACTCCAGGTGACTTTTGTTATAGTCGATCAGGGGACTTTTGTTTTCCAGGGACTTTGTTATACTCGACCAATAGGGACTTTATACACGACTAGCCTTTGTTATGCTCGATTAGGGGACTTGTTATACCTCGATCACGTCTTTTTATACAGGACCAGGGCCTTTGTTAGCAAAAGTTCTCGGGATTAGGGGACTTTGTTACACTCGATCATGAGACTTGCTATATCGATGAGGGGGCTTTGTTATACTCGACCAGGGGCCTTTGTTTATGCTCTCGCTGACCAGGGCCTTGTTATAATTTCGATCAGGTGCCTTTGTTATACTCGATCAGGGCCTTTCATATACATATTTTTCCCAACCATGTGGACTTTGTTATACTTGGATCAGGGATTTGTTATACTCAACCAACAAAACTTTGTTTTATTTGACCAGAAGACTCAGTTATACTCGACCAGTCGATCAGGGACTTGTTAAAGTCGATCAGGTACTCGATCAGGCGTTATACCGATATGTTATACTGATCAGGGACGTTGTTATTCTCGTTCAGGGGACTTGTTATACCGATTAGCGGTTATCCTCGATCAGGGACTTTGTTATATACTCGATGAGGGACTTTGTTATACTCGACCATGGGACTTAAGAGACTTGATTAGGGACTTTGTTATACCGATCATGTGACTCATATAATCAGCAGGAAGAGGTTTCGACAAGGCCTTGTTACACTGATCAGGGCCTTTATTATATTAGACCAAACTTTGTTATACCACCTGATCAGGACTTATTTATCGATCAGGTGATTTTGTTACTGGATCAGGACCATCTGAGGGCTTTGCCACCCGGCCAGGTGCCTTTGTTATCTTGTTACTCGATCATACCTGATTAGCCTATTTATACTGGGTAATTTATATTATTCGATCAGGACTTTGTTATAGTCGATCAGGGACTTATATACTTTAATTGAAGCACTTTCAGAAAGAGCATTTTATCAGGTATATCAGAGATATATACTCGATCAGGAACTTATACAGGGGACTTATACTCAACCAGGGGCCTTTGTTATGTTTCATTATTCTTGTCATACTGAGATCATGAGACTTTGTTATACTACATAGCGGCTTTATGTTATAATCGACCAGGGGTTTTTGTTATGCTCGGACCAGGGCCTTTGTTATACTCGATCAGGGCTTTGTTATAGTCGATCAGGGGCCTTTTGTTATACCTTGACCAAAAAAAAAACAGAGATTTGTTATACTCAACTATCAGTAAGGGGACTTTACTCGACCAGGGACTTTGTTATGGTGCAAGTCAGATCAGGGAAATTGCCAGCCGGTATCTTTTGTTATACTCGATCAAGGAGACTTTGTTATACTCTGATCATGGGGCTTTGTTATACTCGACCAGGGCCTTTGTTATGCTCGACGCAGGCCTTGTTATACTCGGATCAGGGCCTTGTTATACCTTAATCAAAACTTCATTATACTCGATCAGACCTGTTATACTCCGGACCAGAATTTCTGGCACTCGACCAGGGACTTTTTGAGACCGACTAGGGGACTTTTATAGCCGATCGCAGAACTCTGTTATAGCTCAGACTTAGGGCCTTTATACTCAGTCAGGACGTTGTTATTCTCGGTCAGGGACTTGTTATACTGAGGGACTTTGTTATCTTCGATCACATAGATCAGGGGATGTTATACACGACCAGTACCTGATCAGGTTATTATACTCGATGAGGGGAATTAGTAATATTCGATCAGGGGGCTTTGTTATACTCGATGAGGTGACTTTGTTATACTCGACGATGGGACTTTGTTATACTCGACCATGGGTTTTTGTTATACTCGATTAGGGGACTTTGTTAAATTCGATCACGAGACTTTGTTATGCTCGATCAAGGGCTTATTTATACTCGACCAGGGTTCTTTTTATACTCGACCAGGGAGCGTTAATGTACTCGATCAAGGGACTTTGTTATACTCGGTCAGTGGACTTTGTTATATTCGATCTGGGGACTTTGTTATAGTCGATCAGGGGACTTTGTAATAATCGATCAGGGGACTTTGTTATAGTCGACCAGGTTACTTTGTTATACTCGATCAGGGGACTTGGTTATAGTCGATGAGGGGACTTTGTTATACTCGATGAGGGGACTTTGTTATACTCGACCATGGGACTTTGTTATACTCGATTAGGGAACTTTGTTATAGTCGATGAGGGGACTTTGTTATACTCGATGAGGCGACTTTGTTATACTCGACCATGGGACTTTGTTATACTCGATTAGGGGACTTTGTTATACTCGATCAGGGACTTTGTTATACTCGACCAGGGGCCTTTGTTATGCTTGACCAGGGGCCTTTGTTATACTCGATGAGGGTCTTTGTTATAGTTTATCAGGGGACTTTGTTATACTCGACCATGGGGCTTTGATATACTCGATCAGGGGACTTTGTTATTCTCGGTCAAGGAACTTTGTTATACTCGATCAGGGGACTTTGATATACTCGACCAGGGGACTTTGTTTTACTCGATCAGGGGACTTTGTTATTCTGAATCAGAGGACTTTGTTATTCTCGACCAGGGGACTTTGTTATACTAAATTAGGGGATTTTGTTATACTCGATCATGAGACTTTGTTATACCCGATCAGCGGACTTTGTTATATTCGATCATTTGTCTTTGTTATACTCGTTGAGGGGGCTTTATTATACTCGACCAGGAGACTTTGTTATACTCGACCAGGGGCTTTGTTATGCTCGACCAGCGGTCTTTGTTATACTCGATCAGGGGACTTTGTTATACTCGACCAGGGGACTTTGTTATACTCGATGAGGGGACTTTGTTATACTCGATTAGGGTACTTTGTTATACTCGATCATGAGAATTTGTTATACTCGATCAGGGGCCTATTTACACTCGACCAGGCGTCTTTTTATACTCGACAAGGGGGCGTTAATATACTAGATCAGGGGACTTTGTTATACTCGATCAGGGGAATTTGTTATAATCGAACAGGGGACTTTGTTATACTCGATGAGGGGACTTTGCCATACTCGACCAGGGGACATTGTTATACTCGATCAGGGACTTTGTTATAGTCGATCAGGGGACTTTGTTATACTCGACTTTGGGACTTTGTTATACTCGATTAGGGGACTTTGTTATACTCGATCATGAGACTTGTTATTCTCGATCAGGGGATATGTTATACGCAATCAGGGATATGTTATACTCTATCAGGGGACTTTGTTATATTCGATCAGAGAACTCTGTTATACTCGATCAGGGGACTTGGTTTTTCTCTATCAGGAGGCTTTGTTATACTTGATCAAGGGCCTTTATTATTCTCGATCAGGGGACCTTGTTATACTCAATCATGAGACTTTGTTATACACGATGAGGGAACTTTTTTTACTCGACCAGGGGGCGTTAATATACTCGATCAGGGGACTTTGTTATACTCGGTCAGAGGACTTTGTTATATTCGATCAGGGGGCTTTGTTATATTTGATGAGGGGACTTTGTTATACTCGATGAAGGGCCTTTGTTATACTCGGTCAGGGGACTTTGCTTTTCTCGGTCAGGGGACTTTGTTATAGTCGATCAGAGAACTTTTTTATACTCGATCAGGGGGATTTGTTATACTCGACCAGGGCACTTTGTTATACTCGATGAGTGGACTCTGTAATATTCGATGAGGGGGCTTTGTTATACTCGACTAGGGGCCTTTGTTATGGTCGATCAGCGGACTTTGTTATACTCTATTAGGGGACTTTGTTATTCTCGGTCAGTGGACTTTGTTATATTCGATCATGGTTCTTTGTTATGCTCGATTAGGGGGCTTTATTATACTCGACCAGGGGACTTTGTTATACTCGATCAGGGGACTTTGTTATACGCGATCAAGGGATATGTTACACTCGATCAGGGGACTTTGTTATACTCGACCAGGGGCCTTTGTTATGCTCGATCAGCGGACTTTGTTATACCCGATGAGTGGAATTTATTATGCTCGATGAGGGGACTTTGTTATACTCGACCATGGGACTTTGTTATACTCGATTAGGGTACTTTGTTATACTCGATCATAAGACTTTGTTATAGTCGATGAGGGGCCTATTTATACTGGACCAGGGGTATTTTTATACTCGACCAGGGGGCGTTGATATACTCGATCAGGGGACTTTGTTATACTCGGTCAGTGGACTTTGTTATATTCGATCAGTGGACTTTGTTATAGTCGATCAGGGGACTTTGTTATACTAGACCAGCTGACTTTGTTATACTCGATCAGGGGATATGTTATACTCGATCAGGGGACTTTGTTATACTCGATCAGGGGACTTTGTTATACTCGACCAGAGCCCTTTGTTATGCTCGATGAGGGGACTTTGTTATACTCGATGAGGGGACTTTGTTATACTCGACCATGGAACTTTGTTATACTCGACTAGGGGACTTTGTTATACTCGATCATGAGACTTTGTTATACTCGATGAGGGGGCTTTGTTATACTCGACCAGGGGCCTTTGTTATGCTCGTCCAGGGCCCTTTGTTATACTCGATGAGGGGCCTTGGTTATACTCGATCAGCGGACCTTTGTTATATTCAACCACCGGACTTTGTTATACTTGATCAGGGGACTGTTATACTCGACCAGGGGACTTTGTTATACTCGACCAGGGGACTTTTTTATACTCGACCAGCGGACTTGTTTATACTCGACCAGGGAACTTTGTTATAGTCGATCAGGGGACTTTGTTATAGTCGATCAGGGGCTTTGTTATACTCAATCAAGGGCCTGTGTTATACTCTATCAAGGGCCTTTGTTATACTCGGTCAGGTGACTTTGTTATACTCGATGAGGGGGCTTTGTTATCCTCGATCAGAGAACTTTGTTATACTCGATCAGGGAGATTTGTTATACTCGACCAGGGGACTTTGTTATACTCGATCAAGGGCCTTTGTATACTCGGTCAGGGGACTTTGTTATTCTCGGTCAGGCGACCTTGTTATACTCGATGAGGGGGCTTTGTTATCCTCGATCAGAGAACTTTGTTATACTCGATCAGGGGGATTTGTTATACTCGACCAGGGACTTTGGAATACTCGAAAAGGGGGCTTTCTTATACTCGACCAGGGGCCTTTGTTATTCTCGATCAGCGGACTTTGTTATACCCGATGAGAAGACTTTGTTATGCTCGATTAGGGGACTTTGTTATACTCGACCATGGGACTTTGTTATACTCGATTAGGGGACTTTGTTATACTCGATGAAGGGCCTATTTATACTGGACCAGGGGTATTTTTATACTCGACCAGGAGGCGTTAATATACTCGATCAGGGGACTTTGTTATACTCGGTCAGTGGACTTTGTTATATTCGATCAGTGGACTTTGTTATAGTCGATCAAGGGACTTTGTTATACTAGACCAGCGGACTTTGTTATAGTCGATCAGGGTATATGTTATATGCGAGCAGGGGATATGTTATACACGATCAGGGGACTTTGGTATACTCGATCAGGGGACTTTGTTATACTCGACCAGAGCCCTTTGTTATGCTCGATGAGGGGACTTTGTTATACTCGATGAGGGGACTTTGTTATACTCGACCATGGGACTTTGTTATACTCGACTAGGGGACTTTGTTATACTCGATCATGAGTCTTTGTTATACTCGATGAGGGGGCTTTGTTATACTCGACCAGGGGCCTTTGTTATGCTCGTCCAGGGCCCTTTGTTATACTCGATGAGGGGCCTTTGTTATACTCGATCAGGGGACCTTTGTTATACTCAACCAGCGGACTTTTTTATACTTGATGAGGGGACTGTTATACTCGACCAGGGGACTTTGTTATACTCGACCAGGGGACTTTTTATACTCGACCAGCGGACTTGTTTATACTCGACCAGGGGACTTTGTTATAGTCGATGAGGGGACTTTGTTATAGTCGATCAGGGGCTTTGTTATACTCGATGAAGGGCCCTTGTTATACTCGGTCAGGTGACTTTGTTATACTCGATGAGGGGGCTTTGTTATCCTCGATCAGAGAACTTTGTTATACTCGATCAGGGAGATTTGTTATACTCGACCAGGGGACTTTGGTATACTCGATCAGGGAACTTTGTTATACTCGATCAGGGGACTTTGTAATATTCGATATGGGGGCTTTGTTATACTCGACCAGAGGCCTTTGTTATGGTCGATAAGCGGACTTTGTTATAATCGATCAGAGGACTTTGTTATACTCGATCAGGGGACTTTGTTATACTCGACTTTGGGACTTTGTTATACTCGACGAGGGGACTTTGTTATACTCGATCATGAGACTTTTTTATTCTTGATCAGGGGATATGTTATACGCAATCAGGGATATGTTATACTCTATCAGGGGACTTTGTTATACTCGATCAGGGGACTCTGTTATACTCGATTAGGGGACTTTGTTATACTCTATCAAAAGGCTTTGTTATACTTGATCAAGGGCCTTTGTTATTCTCGATCAGGGGACTTTGTTATACTCGATCAATAGACTTTGTTATACTCAACCAGGGGACTTTGTTATACTTCATCTGGGGACTTTGTTATACTCTACCAAAACTTTGTCATACTCGACCAGGGTACTTTGTTATACTCGATCAGGGGACTTTATTATAGTCGATCAGGGGATTTTTTTATACTCGACCAGCTGACTTTGTTATACTCGATCAGAGTATATGTTATACGCGATGAGGGAATATTTTATATTCGATCACGGGACTTTGTTATACTCGACCAGGGGACTTTGTTATACTCGATCAGGGTCCTTTTTATACTCGACGAGGGGGCTTTGATATACTCGATCAGGGGACTTTGTTATACTCGGTCAGTGGACTTCGTTATATTCGATCATGGTTCTTTGTTATACTCGATCAGGGGGCTTTATTATACTCGACCAGGGGACTTTGTTATACCCGATCAGGTGAAATTGTTATTCGCGATCAGGGGATATGTTATTCTCGAACAGGAGACTTTGTTATACTCGATCAGGGGACTTTGTTATAGTTTATCAGGGACTTTGTTATACTCGACCATGGGGCTTTGATATACTCGATCAGGGGACTTTGTTATTCTCGGTCAAGGAACTTTGTTATACTCAATCAGGGGACTTTGATATACTCGACCAGGGGACTTTGTTATTTTCGTTCAGGGGACTTTTTTATACTCGACCAGGGGACTTTGTTATAGTCGATCAGGGGACTTTGTTATAGTCGATCAGGGGACTTTGTTATACTCGATCAAGGGAATTTGTTATACTCGGACAGGGAACTTTGTCATACTCGGTCAGGGGAATTTGTTATAGTCGATGAGGGGGCTTTGTTATCCTCGATCAGAGAAATTTGTTATACTCGATCAGGGGGATTTGTTATACTCGACCAGGGCACTTTGGTATACTCGATCTGGGGACTTTGTTATACTCGATGAGTGAACTCTGTAATATTCGATGAGGGGGCTTTGTTATACTCGACTAGGGGCCTTTGTTATGGTCGATCAGCGAACTTTGTTATACGCTATCAGGGGACTTTGTTATTCTCGGTCAGTGGACTTTGTTATATTCGATAATGGTTCTTTGTTATACTCGATCAGGGGGCTTTATTATACTCGACCAGGGGACTTTGTTATACCCGATCAGGTGAAATTGGTATTCGCGATCAGGGGATATGTTATTCTCGAACAGGAGACTTTGTTATACTCGATCAGGGGACTTTGTTATAGTCGATCAGGGAACTTTGTTATAGTCGGTCAGTGGACTTCGTTATATTCGATTATGGTTCTTTGTTATACTCGATCAGGGGGCTTTATTATACTCGACCAGGGGACTTTGTTATACCCGATCAGGTGAAATTGTTATTCGCGATCAGGGGATATGTTATTCTCGAACAGGAGACTTTGTTATACTCGATCAGGGGACTTTGTTATAGTTTATCAGGGACTTTGTTATACTCGACCATGGGGCTTTGATATACTCGATCAGGGGACTTTGTTATTCTCGGTCAAGGAACTTTGTTATACTCAATCAGGGGACTTTGATATACTCGACCAGGGGACTTTGTTATTTTCGTTCAGGGGACTTTTTTATACTCGACCAGGGGACTTTGTTATAGTCGATCAGGGGACTTTGTTATAGTCGATCAGGGGCTTTGTTATACTCGATGAAGGGCCCTTGTTATACTCGGTCAGGGGAATTTGTTATAGTCGATGAGGGGGCTTTGTTATCCTCGATCAGAGAACTTTGTTATACTCGATCAGGGGGATTTGTTATATTCGACCAGGGCACTTTGGTATACTCGATCTGGGGACTTTGTTATACTCGATGAGTGAACTCTGTAATATTCGATGAGGAGGCTTTGTTATACTCGACTAGGGGCCTTTGTTATGGTCGATCAGCGGACTTTGTAATACTCTATCAGGGGACTTTGTTATTCTCGGTCAGTGGACTTTGTTATATTCGATAATGGTTCTTTGTTATGCTCGATCAGGGGGCTTAATTATACTCGACCAGGGGACTTTGTTATACTCGATCAGGGGACTTTGTTATACGCGATCAAGGGATATGTTATACTCGATCAGGGGACTTTGTTATACTCGACCAGGTGACTTTTTTATACTCGATCAAGGGATATGTTCTACGCGATCAACTGATATGTTATACTCGATCAGGGGACTTTGTTATACTCGACCAGGGGACTTTGTTATACTCGATCAGGGACTTTGTTATACTCGATGAGGAGACTTTGTTATACTCGACCAGGGGGCTTTGATATACTCGATCAGGGGACTTTGTTATTCTCGGTCAGGGGATTTTGTTATACTCGATGAGGGGACTTTCTTATACTCGACCAGGGGACTATGTTATACTCGATCAGGGGACTTTGTTATATTCCATCATGGTTCTTTGTTATAATCGATCAGGGGGCTTTATTATACTCGAAAAGGCGACTTTGTTATACTCGATCAGGGGCTTTGTTATACTCGACCAGGGGACTTTCTTATACTCGATCAGGTGATATGTTATACGCAATCAGGGGATATGTTATACTCTATCAGGGGACTTTGTTATACTGTATCAGGAGGCTTTGTCATACTTGATCAAGGGCCTGTGTTATTCTCGATCAGGGGACCTTGTTATACTCGATCACGGGACTTTGTTATTCTCAACCAGGGGACTTTGTTAAACTTGATCAGGGGACTTTGTTATACTCGACCAAAACTTTGTTATTATCCACCAAAACTTTGTTATACTCGACCAGGGGACTAAGTTATGCTCGACCAGGGGAATTTGTTATACTCGACCAGGAGACTTTGGTATACTCGATCAGGGGACTTTGTAATACTCGATCAGGGGACTTTGTAATCTTCGATCAGGGGCTTTGTTTTACTCGACCAGGGGCCATTGTTTTGCTCGATCAGCGGACTTTGTTATACTCGATCTGGGGACGTTGTTATACTCGATGAGGGGACTTTGTTATACTCGACCATGGGACTGTGTTATACTCGAGTAGGGGACTTTGTTATTCTCGGTCAGGGGACTTTGTTATACTAAATCAGAGGACTTTGTTATTCTCGACCAGGGGACTTTGTTATACTAAATTAGGGGATTTTGTTATACTCGATCATGAGACTTTGTTATAGTCGATGAGATGACTCTTTAATATTCGATCAGGGGGCTCTGTTATACTCGACCAGGAGACTTTGTTATACTCGACCAAGGGGCTTTGTTATACTCGACCAGCGGGGTTTGTTATACTCGATCAAGGGACTTTGTTACACTTGATCAGGGGGCTTTGTTTACTCGACCAAAACTTTGTTATACTCGACCAGGGGACTTTGTTATACTCGACCAGGGGACTTTGTTATACCTGATCTGGGGACTTTGTTTTACTCGACCAAATCTTTGTTATACTCGACCAGGGGACTTTGTTATACTCGTCCAAGGGACTTTTTTATACTCGACCAGGGGACTTTGTTTTAGTCGATTAGGGGACTTTGTTATACTAATGAGGGGACTTTGTTATACTCGATGAGGGGACTTTTTTTATTCGATTAGGGGGCTTGGTTATACTCGACTAGGGGCCTTTGTTATTCTCGATCAGTGGCCCTTGTCATAATCAATCAGTGGCCATGTTATACTCAACCAGGGGACTTTGTTATACCTGATCAGGGGACTTTGTTTTACTCGACCAAATCTTTGTTATACTCGACTAGGGGACTTTGTTATACTCGTCCAGGGGACTTTGTTTTACTCGATTAGGCGACTTTGTTATAATCGATCATGTGACTTTGTTATACTCGATCAGGGGCCATTTTATACTCGACGAGGGGGCTTTGATATACTTGATCAGGGGATTTTGTTATACTCATCCAGGGGACTTTGTTATATTTGATCAGGGGACTTTGTTATACTCGACTAAAACTTTGTTATACTCGGCCAGGGGACTTTCTTATACTCGACCAGGGGACTTTGTTATACTCAACCAGGGGATTTTGTTATACTCATCCAGGGGACTTTGTTATATTCAACCAGGGGACTTTTTTATACTCGACCAGGGGACTTTGTTATACTTGATCAGGGGACTTTGTTATACTCGCCCAAAACTTTGTTATACTCGACTAAGAGACTTTGTTATACTCGACCAGGGGACTTTGTTATACTCGACCAGGGGACTTTTTTATACTCGACCAGGGGACTTTGATAGTACTCGATCAGGGGACATTGTTATACTCGATGGGGGGGACTTTGTTATACACGACCATGGGGCTTTGTTATACTCGTTTAGGGGCCTTTGTTATACTCGATCATGAGACATTGTTATACTCGATCAGGTTCCTATTTATACTCGACCAGGGGTCTTTTTATACTCGGTCAGTGGACTTTGTTATACTCGACCAGCTGACTTTGTTATACTCGATCAGGGGACTTTGTTATACTCGGTCAGTGGACTTTGTTATATTCGATCATGGTTCTTTGTTATACTCCATGAGGGGGCTTTATTATATTCGACCAGGGGACTTTGTTATACGCGATCAGGGGACTTTGTTATACGCGATCAGGGGATATGTTATACTCTATCAGGGGACTTTGTTATACTTGATCAGAGGACTTTGATATACTCGACCAGGGGACTTTGTTATACTCGATCAGGGGACTTTGGTATACTCGATCAGGGGGCTTTGTTAGACTCAATCAGGGGCCTTTGTTATACTCGATCAGTGGACTTTGTTATACTCAATTAGAGGGCTTTGTTATTCTCGACGAGGGGACTTTGTTATACTAGATTAGGGGATTTTGTTATACTCGATCATGAGACTTTGTTATACTCGATTAGAGGATTTTGTTATATTCGGTCAGCGGACTTTAATATTTTCGATCATTTGTCTTTGTTATACTCGTTGAGGGGGCTTTATTATACTCGACAAGGAGACTTTGTTATACTCAGCAAGGAGGCTTTGTTATACTCGACCAGGGGGCTTTGTTATACTCGATCAGGGGACTTTGTTATACTAGATAACGGGACTTTGTTATACTCGATGAGTGGACTTTGTTATACTCGATGAGGGGGCTTTGTTATACTCGACCAGGGGCCTTTGTTATGCTCAACCAGAGGACTTTGTTATACTCAGCCAGGGGACTTTGTTATACTTGATCAGGGGACTTTGTTAAACTCGTGCAAAACTTTGTTATACTCGACCAGGGGACTTTGTTATACTCGACCAGGGGGCTTTGTTATACTCGATCAGGGGACTTTGTTATACTCGATCAGGGGACTTTGTTATTCTCGGTCAGTGGACTTTGTTTTATTCGATCAGGGGTCTTTGATATAGTCGATCAGGGGACTTTGTTTTACTCGACCAGCTGACTTTGTTATACTCGATCAGGGGACTTTTTTATACTCGACCAGGGGCTTTTGTTATGCTCGATGAGGGGACTTTGTTATACTCGATGAGGGGACTTTGTTATACTCGACAATGGGACTTTGTTATACTCAATTGGGACTTTGTTATACTCGATGATGAGACTTTGTTATACTCGATCAGAGGGCTTTGTAATACTCGACAGGGGCCTTTGTTATGCTCGACCAGGGGCCTTTGTTATACTCGATCTGGGGCTTTGTTATACTCGATGAGGGGCCTTTGTTATACTCAACCAGGGGATTTTGTTATACTCATCCAGGGGACTTTGTTATATTTGATAAGAGGACTTTGTTATACTCGACCAAAACTTTGTTATACTCGGCCAGGGGACTTTGTTATACTCGACCAGGGGACTTTGTTATAGTCCATCAGGGGACTTTGTTATACTCGATCAAGGGCCTTTGTAATACTCGGTTAGGGGACTTTGTTATACTCGGTCAGGGGATTTTGTTATACTCGATGAGGGGGCTTTGTTTTCCTCGATCAGAGAACTTTGTTATACTCGATCAGGAGGATTTGTTATACTCGACCAGGGGCTTTGGTATACTCGATCAGGAGACTTTGTTATACTCGATCAGTGGACTTTGTAATATTCAATCCGGGGGCTTTGTTATATTCGTCCAGGGGCCCTTGTTATGCTCGATCAGCGGACTTTGTTATACTCGATGAGGGGAATTTGTTATACTCGCCCATGGGACTTTGTTATACTTGATTAGGGACTTTGCTATACTCGATCATGAAACTTTGTTATACTAGATCAGTGGCCTATTTACACTCGACCAGGAGTCTTTTTATGCTCGATTAGGGGGCGTTAATATACTCGATCAGGGGACTTTGTTTTACTCGGTCAGTTGAATTTGTTATATTCGATCAGAGGACTTTGTTATACTCGATCAGGGGATTTTGTTATACTCGACCAGGGGGCTTTGTTATACTCGATCAGGGGACTTTTTTATACTCGACCAGGGGCTTTTGTTATGCTCGATGAGGGGACTTTGTTATACTCGATGAGGGGACTTTGTTATACTCGACAATGGGACTTTGTTATACTCGATTAGGGGACTTTGTTATACTCGATGATGAGACTTTGTTATACTGGATCAGGGGGCTTTGTTATACTCGACAGGGGCCTTTGTTATGCTCGACCAGGCGCCTTTGTTATACTCGATCAGGGGCTTTGTTATATTCGATCAGGGGCCTTTGTTAGACTCAACCAGGGGATTTTGTTATTCTCATCCAGGGGACTTTGTTATATTTGATCAGGGGACTTTGTTATACTCGACCAAAACTTTGTTATAACTCGGCCAGGGGACTTTGTTATACTCGACCAGGGGACTTTGTTATACTCGACCAGGGGACGTTTTTATTTTCGACCAGGGGACTTTGTTATAGTCGATCAGGGGACTTTGTTATAGTCGATCAGGGGACTTTGTTATTCTCGATCAAGGGCATTTGTAATATTCGGTCAGGGGACTTTGTTATACTCGGTCAGGGGACTTTGTTATACTCGATGAGGGGGCTTTGTTTTCCTCGATCAGAGAACTTTGTTATACTCGATCAGGGGGATTTGTTATACTCGACCAGGGGCCCTTGTTATGCTCGATCAGCGGACTTTGTTATACTCGATGAGGGGACTTTGTTATACTCGACCATGGGACTTTGTTATACTTGATTAGGGGACTTTGTTATAGTCGATCAGGGGACTGTGTTATAGTCGATGAGGGACTTTGTTATACTCGATCAAGGCCTTTGTTATACTCGGTCAGGGGACTTTGTTATACTCGGTCAGGGGACTTTGTTATACGCTATGAGGGGGCTTTGTTATCCTCGATCAGAGAACTTTGTTATACTCGATCAGGGGGATTTGTTATACTCGATCAGGGGACTTTGGTATACTCGATCAAGGGACTTTGTTATACTCGACCGTGGGACTTTGTTATACTTGATTAGGGGACTTTGTTATACTCGATCATGAGACTTTGTTATACTCGATCAGGGGACTATATATACTCGACCAGAGGTCTTATTATACTCGACTAGGGGGCGTTAATATACTCGACCAGGGGACTTTTTTATACTCGACCAGGGGACTTTGATAGTACTCGATCAGGGGACTTTGTTATACTCGACCAGGGGACTTTGATAGTACTCGATCAGGGCAATTTGTTATACACAACCATGGAACTTTGTTATAATCGTTTAGGGGCCTTTGTTATACTCGATCATGAGACTTTGTTATACTCGATCAGGGGCCTATTTATACTCGACCAGGGGTCTTTTTATACTCGTTAAGGGACTTTGTTATACTCGGTCAGTGGACTTTGTTATATTCGATCATGGTTCTTTGTTATACTCGACAGAGGCCTTTGTTATGCTCGACCAGGGCCTTTTTTATACTCGACCACGGGACTTTGTTATACTCGACCAGGGGACTTTTTTATACTCGACCAGGGGACTTTGTTAAACGCGATCAGGGGATATGTTATACTCGAACAGGGGACTTTGTTTTACTCGATCAGGGGACTTTGTTATACTCTAGCTGGGGACTTTGTTATACTCGATCAGGGGACTTTGTTATACTCGATCAGGGGACTTTGTTATACTCGATCAAAGGACTTTGATATACTCGACCAGGGGACTTTGTTATACTCGATTAGAGGACTTTGGTATACTCGATCAGGGGGCAATGTTAGACTCGATCAGGGGCCTTTGTTATACTCGATCAGTGGACTTTGTTATACTCAATCAGAGGACTTTGTTATTCTCGACGAGGGGACTTTGTTTTACTCGATTAGAGGACTTTGTTATACTCGATTATGAGACTTTGTTATACTCGATCAGGGGCCTATTTATACTCGACCAGGGGTCTTTTTATACTCGACCAGGGGGCGTTAATATACTCGATCATGGGACTTTGTTATACTCGGTCAGTGGACTTTGGTATATTCGATCAGGGGTCTTTGTTATAGTCGATCAGGGGACTTTGTTATACTCGACCAGCTGAATTTGTTATACTCGATCAGGGGACTCTGTTATACTCGATCAGAGGACTTTTTTATACTCGACCAGGGGCCTTTGTTATGCTTGATCAGAGGACTTTGTTATACTCGATGAGTGGATTTTGTTATACTCGATAATGGGACTTTGTTATACTCGATTAGGGGACTTTGTTATACTCGATGATGAGACTTTGTTTTACTCGATCAGGGGGCTTTGTTATACTCGACAGAGGCCTTTGTTATGCTCGACCAGGGCCTTTTTTATACTTGATCAGGGGCTTTGTTATACTCGATCAGGGGCCTTTGTTATACTGAACCAGGGGATTTTGTTATACTCATCCAGGGGACTTTGTTATAATTGATCAGGGGACTTTGTTATACTCGACCATAACTTTGTTATACTCGACCAGGGGACTTTGTTATACTCGACCAGGGGACTTTGTTATAGTCGATCAGGGGACTTTGTTATACTCCACCAGGGGCCTTTGTTATGCTCGATCAGCTGACTTTGTTATACTCGATGAGGAGACTTTGTTATACTCGACCATGGGTCTTTGTTATACTTGTTTAGGGGACTTTGTTATACTCGATCAGCGGCCTATTTATACTCGACCAGGGGGCTTTTTATACTCGACCAGGGGGCTTTTTATACTCGACCAAGTGGCGTTAATATACTCGATCAGGGGACTTTGTTACACTCGGTCAGTGGACTTTGCTATATTCGATCAGGGGACTTTGTTATACTCAACCAGCTGACTTTGTTATACTCGATCAGGGTATGTGTTATAATCGATCAGGGGATATGTTATACTCGATCAGGGGACTTTGTTATACTCGACCAGGGGACTTTGTTATACTGGATCCTTGGACTTTGTTATACTCGACCAGGGGACTTTGTTATACTCGACCAGGGGACTTTTTTATACTCGACCAGGGGACTTTGTTATAGTCGATCAGGGGACTTTGTTATACTCGATCAAGGCCTTTGTTATACACGGTCTGGGGACTTTGTTGTTCTCAGTCAGGGGCCTTTGTTATACTTGATGAGGGGGCTTTGTTATCCTCGATCAGAGAACTTTGAAATACTCGATTAGGGGGATTTGTTATACTCGATAAGGGGACTTTATTATACTTGATCAGTGGACTTTTTTTACTCGACCAAATCTTTGTTATACTCGACCAGGGGACTTTGTTATACTCGACCAGGGGACTTTTTCATACTCGACCAGGGGACTTTGTTATGGTCGATCAGGGGACTTTGTTATTGTCGATCAGGGGACTTTGTTGTACTCGATCAAGGGCCTTTGTTATAATCGGTCAGGGGACTTTGTTATTCTCGGTCAAGGGACTTTGTTATACTCGTTGAGGGGACTTTGTTATACTCGATCAAGGGCCTTTGTTATACTCGGTCAGGCGACCTTGTTATTCTCGGTCAGGGGACTTTGTTATAGTCGATGAGGGGACTTTTTTATACTCGATAAGGGGGATTTGTTATACTCGACCAGGGAACTTTGGTATACTCGATCATGGGACTTTGTTATACTCGATGAGGGTCTTTGTTATACTCGACCAGGGGCCTTTGTTATGCTCGAACAGGGGCCTTTGTTATACTCGATCACGGGCCTTTGTTATACTCGATCAGGAGCCTTCGTTATACTTAACCAGGGGACTTTGTCATACTCAACCAGGGGACTTTGTTATACTTGATCAGGGGACTTTGTTATACTCGACCAAAACTTTGTTATACTCGACCAGGGAACTTTGTTATACTTGAACAGGGGACTTTGGTATACTCGATCAGGGGACTTTGTTATACTCGGTCAGTGGACTTTGTAATATTCGATTAGGGGACTTTTTTGTTATAGTCAATCAGGGGACTTTGTTATACTCGAGCAGCTGACTTTGTTATACTTGATCAGGGTATATGTTATACGCGATCAGGGATATGTTATACTCGATCAGGGGACTTTGTTTTACTCGATGAGGGGGCTTTGTTATACTCGACTAGGGGCCTTTGTTGTGCTCGACCAGGGGCCTTTGTTATACTCGATGAGGGGCCTTTGTTATACTCGATGAGGGGCCTTTGTTATACTCAACCAGGGGACTTTGTTATACTCAACTAGGGGAGTTTGATATTCTTGAACTGCTGACTTTGTTATATTCGACAAAAACTTTGTTATACTCGACCAGGGGACTTTGTTATACTCGAAAAGGTGACTTTGTTATTCTCGATCAGGGGGCTTTGTTATACTCGACCAGGGGCCTTTATTATGCTCGACCAGGGGCCTTTGTTATACTCGATCAGAGGCCTTTGTTATACTCGATCAGGGGCCTTTGTCATACTCAACCAGGGGACTTTGTTATACTCAACCAGGGTACTTTGTTATACTTGATCAGGGGACTTTGTTATTCTCGCCCAAAACTTTGTTATACTTGACCAGGGGACATTGTTATACTTAACCAGGGGACTTTGTCATACTCAACCAGGGGACTTTGTTATAGTCGATCAGGGGATTTTGTTATAGTCGATCAGAGGACTTTGTTATACTCGATCAAGGGCCTTTGTTATAATCGGTCAGGGGTGCTTTGTTATACTCGGTCATGGGTGTTTGTTATACTCGATGAGGGGGCTTTGTTATCCTCGATCAGAGAACTTTGTTATACTCGATTAGAGGGATTTGTTATGCTCGTTGAGGGGACTTTGTAATATTCGATGAGGGGGCTTTGTAATACTCGACCCGGGGCCTTTGTTATGCTCGATCAGCGGACTTTGTTATACTCGATGAGGGGACTTTGTTATACTCGACCAGCTGACTTTGTTATACTCAATCAGGGTATATGTTAACCGCGATCAGGGGATATGTTATACTCGATTAGGGGACTTTGTTATACTCGCCCATGAGACGTTGTTATTCTCGAACAGGGGTCTATTTATACTCGACCAGGGTCTTTATATACTCGACCAGGGGGCTTTAATATACTCTCTCAGTGGACTTTGTTATATTCGATCAGGGGACTTTGTTATAGTCGATCAGGGGACTTTGTTATACTCGATCGTCCCACTTTGTTATACTCGATCAGGGTATATGTTTTAAGCGATCAGTGGATATGTTATACTCGACAATGGGACTTTGTTATACACGATTAGGGGACTTTGTTATACTCGATCATGAGACTTTGTTACACTCGATTTGGGGCCTTTTTATACTCGACGAGGGGTCTTTGATATACTTGATGAGGGGACTTTGTTATACTCGGTCAATGAACTTTGTTATATTCGATCATGGTTCTTTGTTATACTCGATCAGGGGGCTTTATTATAATAGACCAGGGGATTTTGTTATACTCGATCAGGGTACTTTGTTATACACAACCAGGGGACTTTGTTATACTCGACCATGGGACTTTGTTACACTCGAATTGGGGATATGTTTTACGCGATCAACTGATATGTTATACTCGATCAGGGGACTTTGTTATAGTCGATCAGCGGACTTTGTTATACTCTATCAGGGGACTTTGTTATATTCGACCAGGGGACATTGTCATACTCGCCCATGGACTTTGTTATACTCGATCATAGGACTTTGTTATACTCGATCAGGAGACTTTGTTATACTTGACCATGGGGCTTTGGTATACTCTATCAGGGGACTTTGTTATACTCGGTCAGGGGACTTTGTTATACTCGATCAAGGGACTTTGATATACTCGACCAGGGGACTTTGTTATACTCGATCAGGGGGCTTTGGTATACTCGAATAGGGGGCTTTGTTATACTCGATCAGGGGACTATGTTATACTCGATGAGGAGCCTTTGTTATACTCGATCAGGGGCCTATTTATTCTCGACCAAGGGTCTTTTTATACTTGACCAGGGGGCGTTAATATACTTGATCAGGGGACTTTGTTATACTCGGTCAGTGGACTTTGTTATATTCGATCAGGGGACTTTTTTATACTCGACCAGCTGACTTTGTTATACTCGATCAGGGTATATGTTATACGCGATCAGTGGATATGTTATACTCGATCAGGGGACTTTGTTATACTCGACCAGGGGATTTTGTTCTACTCGATGAGGGGACTTTTTTATACTCGACCAGGGGCCTTTGATATGCTCGATCAGGGGACTTTGTTATACCCGATGAGGGGACTTTGTTATACTCGACCATGGGACTTTGTTATACTCGATTAGGGGACTTTGTAATACTCGATCATGAGACTTTGTTATACTCGATCAGAGGGCTTTGTTTTACTCGATCATGGGTGTTTGTTATGCTCGACGAGGGGCCTTTGTTATACTCGATGAGGGGCTTTTGTTATACTCGATCAGTTGCCTTTGTTATACTCAAACAGGGGACTTTGTTATACTCATCCAGGGGACTTTGTTATACTCGACCAGGGGACTTTGTTATATTCGATCAGCGGAATGTTTTATACACGACCAGGGGACTTTGTTATAGTCGATCAGCGGACTTTGTTATACTCGATAAAGGGCCTTTGTTATACACGATCACGGGATATGTTATACTCGATCAGGGGACATTTTTATACTCGACCAGGGGACTTTCTTATACTCGATCAGGGGACTTTGTTATACTCGATCAGGGGACTTTGTTATACTCGACCAGGGGACTTTTTTATACTCGACCGTGGGACTTTGTTATACTTGATTAGGGGACTTTGTTATACTCGATCATGAGACTTTGTTATACTCGATGAGGGGACTATTTATACTCGACCAGAGGTCTTTTTATACTCGACTAGGGGGCGTTAATATACTCGATCAGGGGACTTTGTTATACTCGGTCAGTGGACTTTGTAATACTCGACCAGCTGACTTTGTTATTCTCGATCAGGGTATATGTTATACGTGATCAGGGGATATGCTATACTCGATCAGGGGACTTTGTTAAACTCGACCCGGGGACTTTGTTATACTCGATCAGGGGATTTTGTTATACTCGACCAGGGGACTTTGTTATACTCGACCAGGGGGCTTTGTTATAGTCGATCAGGGGACTTTGTTATACTCGATCAAGGGCCTTTGTTATACTCGACCAGGGGATTTTGTTTTTCTCAGTCATGGGCCTTTGTTATACTCGATGAGGGGGCTTTGTTATCCTCGATCACAGATATTTGTTATACTCGATCAGGGGGATTTGTTATACTCTACCAGGGGACTTTGTTATACTCGACCAGGGGACTTTGTTATACTCGACCAGGGGACTTTGTTATACTCGACCAGGGGACTTTTTTATTCTCGACCAGGGGACTTTGATAGTACTCGATCAGGGGAGTTTGTTATACTCGACCAGGGGACATTGATAGTACTCGATCAGGGCAATTTGTTATACACAACAATGGGACTTTGTTATAATCGTTTAGGGGCCTTTGTTATACTCGATCATGAGACTTTGTTATACTCGATCAGGGGTCTATTTATACTCGACCAGGGGTCTTTTTATACTCGTTAAGGGACTTTGTTATACTCGGTCAGTGGACTTTGTTATATTCGATCATGGTTCTTTATTATACTCGATGAGGGGGCTTTATTATATTCGAGCAGAGGACTTTGTTATACTCGACTTGGGGACTTTGTTATACTCGACCAGGGGACTTTTTTATACTCGACCAGGGGACTTTGTTAAACGCGATCAGGGGATATGTTATACTCGAAAAGGGGACTTTGTTATACTCGATCAGGGGACTTTGTTATACTCTAGCAGGGGACTTTGTTATACTCGATCAGGAGACTTTGTTATACTCGACACTGGGGCTTTGATATACTCGACCAGGGGACTTTGTTATTCTAAGACAGGGGACTTTGTTATTCTAAGACAGGGGACTTTGTTATACTCGATCAAAGGACTTTGATATACTCGACCAGGGGACTTTGTTATACTCGATTAGAGGACTTTGGTATACTCGATCAGGGGGCATTGTTAGATTCGATCAGGGGCCTTTGTTATACTCGATCAGTGGACTTTGTTATACTCAATCAGAGGACTTTGTTATTCTCGACGAGGGGACTTTGATGTACTCGATTAGAGGACTTTGTTATACTCGATTATGAGACTTTGTTATACTCGATCAGGGGCCTATTTATACCCGACCAGGGGTCTTTTTATACTCGACCAGGGGGCGTTAATATGCTCGATCCTGGGACTTTGTTATACTCGGTCAGTGGACTTTGTTATATTCGATCAGGGGTCTTTATTATAGTCGATCAGGGGACTTTGTTATACTCGACCAGCTGAATTTGTTATACTCGGTCCGGGGACTTTGTTATACTCGATCAGAGGACTTTTTTATACTCGACCAGGGGCATTTGTTATGCTCGATCAGAGAACTTTGAAATACTCGATTAGGGGGATTTGTTATACTCGATAAGGGGACTTTGTTATACTTGATCAGGGGACTTTGTTATACTCGCCCAAAACTTTGTTATATTTGACCAGGGGACTTTGTTATACTCGCCCAAAACTTTGTTATACTCGACCAGGGGACTTTGTTATATTCGAGAAGGGGACTTTGTTTATAGTCGATCAGGGGACTTTGTTATACTCGACCAGCTGACTTTGTTATACTCGATCAGGGTATATGTTATACGCGATCAGGGGATATGTTATACTCGATCAGGGGACTTTGTTATACTAGAACAGGGGATTTTGTTATACTCGAATATGAGACTTTGTTATACTCGATCAGGGTATATGTTATACACGATCAGGGGATATGTTATACTCGATCAGGGGACTTTGTTATACTTGATCAGGGACTTTTTTATACTCGACCAGGCGCGTTTGTTATGCTCGATTAGGGGACTTTGTTATACTCGATGAGGGACTTTGTTATACCCGATCAGGGGGCCTTGTTTTACTCGATAGGGGCCTTTGTTATGCTCGACGAGGGGCGTTTGTTATACTCGATGAGGGGCCTTTGTTATACTCCATCAGTTGCCTTTGATATACTCAACCAGGGGACTTTGTTATACTCATCCAGGGGACTCTGTTATATTTGATCAGGGGACTTTGTTATACTCGACCAAAACTTTGTTATACTCTACCAGGGGACTTTGTTATACTCGACCAGGGGACTTTGTTATACTCGATCAAAGGAATTTTTTATACTCGACCAGGGGACTTTTTTTATAGTCGCTCAGCGGACGTTGTTATACTCGACAAAGGGCCTTTGTTATACGCGATCACGGGATATGTTATACTCGATCAGGGGACTTTTTTTACTAGACCAGGGGACTTTGTTATACTCGATCAGGAGACTTTGTTATACTCGAAAAGGGGACTTTTTTATACTCGACCAGGGACTTTGTTGTACTCGATTAGGGGACTTTGTTATACTCGATCAAGGGCCTGTGTTATACTCCGTTAGGGGACTTTGTTATACTCAGTCAGGTGACTTTGTTATACTCGATGAGTGGGCTTTATCCTCGATCAGAGAACTTTGTTATACTCGATCAGGGGGATTTGTTATACTCGACCAGGGGACTTTGTTATAATTGATCAGGGGACTTTGTTATACTCGCCCAAAACTTTGTTATGCTCGACCAAGGGACTTTGTTATACTCGACGAGGGACTTTGTTATACTCGACCATGCGACTTTCAATACTTGACCAGGGGACTTTGTTGTACGCGATCATTGGACTTTGTTTTACTCGATGAGGGGACTTTGTTATACACGACCATGGAACTTTGTTATACTCGATTAGGGGACTTTGTTGTACTCGATCATGAGACTTTGTTATACTCGCTCAGGGGCCTATTTATACTTGACCAGGGGTCTTTTTATACTCGACCAGGGGCCGTTAATATACTCGATCAGGGGAGTTTGTTATACTCAACCAGGGGACTTTTTTTTACTCGATCAGGGGACTTTGTTATACTTGATCATGGGACTTTGTTATACTCGCCCAAAACTTTGTTATGCTCGACCAGGGGACTTTGTTATACTCGACCAGCGACTTTGTTATACTCGACCAGGGGACTTTCTATACTTGACCAGGGAACTTTGTTATACATCGATTAGGGGACTTTGTTAAACCCGATCATGAGACTTTGTTATACTCGCTCGGGGGCCTATTTATACTCGACCAGGGGCCGTTAATATACTCGATCAGGGGACTTTGTTATACACGACCATGGGACTTTTTTATACTCGATTAGGGGACTTTGTTATACTCGATCATGAGACTTTGTTATACTCGCTCATGGGCCTATTTATACTCGACCAGGGGTCTTTTTATACTCGACCAGGGGCCGTTAATATACCCGATCAGTGGACTCGGTCAGCAGACTTTGTTATATTCGACAGGGGACTTTGTTATAGTCGATCAGGAGACTTTGTTATACTTGATCAGGGGATATGTTTTACGCGATCAACTGATATGTTATACTCGATCAGGGGACTTTGTTATACTCAACCAGGGGACTTTTTTTTACTCAACCAGGGGACTTTGCTATACTCGACCAGGGAAGTTTGTTATACTCAACCAGGGGACTTTTTTTTACTCGACCTGGGGACTTTGTTATAGTCGATTAGGGGACTTTGTTATACTCGATTATGAGACTTTTTTATACTCGGCCAGGGGCCTTTGTTATGCTCGATTAGGGGACTTTGTTATACTCGATGAGGGGACTTTGTTATACTCGACCATGGGACTTTGTAATACTCGATTATGGGACTTTGTTATACTAGATGATGAGACTTTGTTATAATCGATTAGGGGGCTTTGTTATTCTCGACCAGGGGCCTTTGTTGTGCTCGACCAGGGGCTTTGTTATACTCGATCAGAGGCCTTTGTTTTACTCGATCAGGGGACTTTGTTATAGTCGATCAGGGAACTTTGTTAGACTCGATTAAGGGCCTTTGTTATACTCTGTCAGGATACTTTGTTATACTCGGTCAGGGGACATTGTTATACTCGATGTGGGGGGTTTGTTATCCTCGATAAGAGAACTTTCTTATACTCGACCAGGGGGATTTGTTATACTCGATGAGGCGACTTTTTTATACTCGACCAGGGGCCTTTGTTATGCTCGATCAGCGGACTTTGTTATACTCGATTAGGGGACTTTGTTATACTCGACCATGGGACTTTATTATACTCGATTACGTGACTTTGTTTTACTCAATCAGGGGCCTATTTATACTCGACCAGGGGTCTTTTTATACTCGACCAGGGGGCGTTAATATACTCGATCAGGGGACTTTGTTATACTCGATCAGTGGACTTTGTTATATTCGATGAGGGAGCTTTGTTATATTTGATGAGGGGACTTTGTTATACTCGACCAGCTGACTTTGTTATACTCGATCAGGGTATATGTTATACGCGATCAGGGGATATGTCATACTCGATCAGGGGACTTTGTTTTACTCGACCAGGGGACTTTGTTATACTGGATCAGGGGACTTTGTTATACTCGACCACGGGACTTTGTTACACTCGACCAGGGGACTTTTTTATACCCGACCAGGGGACTTTGTTATAGTCGATCAGGGGACTTTGTTATAGTCAATGAGAGGACTTTGTTATAATCGACCATGGGACATTGTTATACTCGATTAGGGGACTTTGTTATACTCGATCATGAGACTTTGTTATACTCGATCAGGCGTCTTTTTATACTCGACAAGGGGGCGATAATATACTCGATTAGGGGACTTTGTTATACTCGATCAGGGGACTTTGTTATACTCGACCAGGGGACTTTGTTATACTCGATGAGGGGACTTTGTTATAGTCGATCAGGGGACTTTTTTATACTCGACCAGCTGACTTTGCTATACTCGATCAGAGTATATGTTATACGCGATCAGGGAATATTTTATACTCGATCAGGGAACTTTGTTATACTCGACCAGGGGACTTTGTTATACTCGATCATGAGACTTTGTTATACTCGACCAGGCGTCTTTTTATACTCGACAAGGGGGCGATAATATACTCGATTAGGGGACTTTGTTATACTCGATCAGGGGACTTTGTTATACTCGACCAGGGGACTTTGTTATACTCGATGAGGGGACTTTGTTATAGTCGATCAGGGGACTTTTTTATACTCGACCAGCTGACTTTGCTATACTCGATCAGAGTATATGTTATACGCGATCAGGGAATATTTTATACTCGATCAGGGAACTTTGTTATACTCGACCAGGGGACTTTGTTATACTCGATCATGAGACTTTGTTATACTCGATCAGGGACCTTTTTATACTCGACCAGGGGACGTTAATATACTCGATCTGGGGACTTTGTTATACTCGGTCAGTGGAGTTTGTTATATTCGATCAGGGGGCTTTGTTATATTTGATGAGGGGACTTTATTATGCTCGACCAGCTGACTTTGTTATACTCCATCAGGGTATATGTTATACGCGATCAGGGGATATGTTATACTCGATCAGGGGACTTTGTTATACTCGACCAGGGGACTTTTTCATTCTCGACCAGAGGACTTTGTTATAGTCATTCAGGGGACTTTGTTATAGTCGATTAGGGGACTTTGTTATACCCGATCAAGGGACTTTGTTATACTCGGTCAGGGGACTTTGTTATTCTAAGGTCAGGCCACTTTGTTATACTCGATGAGGGGGCTTTGTTATCCTCTATGAGAGAACTTTGTTATACTCGCCCAAAACTTTGTTATACTCGACCAGGGGACTTTGTTATACTCGATCTGGGGACTTTGTTATACTCGATGAGGGGACTTTGTTATACTCGATCAGGGGACTTTGTCATACTAGACCAGGGGACATTGTTATACTCGATCAGGGGACTTTGTTTTAGTCGATCAGGGGACTTTGTTATACTCGACTTTGGGACTTTGTTATACTCGATTAGGGGACTTTATTATACTCGATCATGAGACTTTGTTATACTCGATCAGGGGCCTATTTATACTCGTCTAGGGGTCTTTATATACTCGACCAGGGGGCGTTAATATACACGATCAGGGGACTTTGTTATACTCGATCAGGGGACTTTGTTATACTCGGTCAGTGGACTTTGTTATATTCGATCAGGGGGCTTTGTTATATTTGATGAGGGGACATTGTTATACTCGACCAGCTGACTTTGTTATACTCGATCAGGGTATATGTTATACGCGATCAGGGGATATGTCATACTCGATCAGGGGACTTTGTTATACTCGACCAGGGGACTTTGTTATACTCGATCAGGGGACTTTGTTATACTCGACCAGGGGACTTTTTTATACTCGACCAGGGGACTTTGTTATAGTCGATCAGGGGACTTTGTTATAGTCAATGAGGGGACTTTGTTATACCCGATCAAGGGCCTTTGTTGTACTCGATCAGGGGACTTTGTTATTCTAGGTCAGGGCACTTTCTTATACTCGATGAGGGGTCTTTGTTATCCTCGATCAGAGAACTTTGTTATACTCGCCCAAAACTTTGTTATGCTCGATGAGGGGACTTTGTTATATACGACCATAGGACTTTTTTTATACTCGATTAGGGTTCTTTATTATACTCGATCATGAGACTTTGTTATACTCGATCAGGGGCCTATTTACACTCGACCAGGCGTCTTTTTATACTCGACAAGGGGGCGTTAATATACTCGATCAGGGGACTTTGTTATACTCGATCAAGGTACTTTGTTATACTCGACCAGGGGACTTTGTTATCTCGATCAGGGGACTTTGTCATACTCGACTATGGGTCTTTGTTATACTCAACCAGGGGACTTTGTTATAATTGATCAGGTGACTTTGTTTTACTCGACCAAAACTTTGTTATACTCGACCAGGGGACCTTGTTATACTCAACCAGGGACTTTTTTATTCTCGACCAGGGGACTTTGTTATATTCGATCAGGGGACTTTGTTATACTCGATCAAGGGCCTTTGTTATACTCGGACAGGGGACTTTGTTATACTCGGTCAGGGGAATTTGTTATAGTCGATGAGGGGGCTTTGTTATCCTCGATCAGAGAACTTTGTTATACTCGATTAGGGGGATTTGTTATACTCGACCAGGGCACTTTGTTATACTCGATGAGTGGACTCTGTAATATTCGATCAGGGGGCTTTGTTATACTCGACTAGGGGCCTCTGTTATGGTCGATCAGCGGACTTTGTTATACTCTATCAGGGGACTTTGTTATTCTCGGTCAGTGGACTTTGTTATATTCGATCATGGTTCTTTGCTATGCTCGAACAGGGGGCTTTATTATACTCGACCAGGGGACTTTGTTATACTCGATCAGGGGACTTTGTTATACGCGATCAAGGGATATGTTATACTCGATCAGGGGACTTTGTTATACTCGACCAGGTGACTTTGTTATACTCGATCAGGGGATATGTTCTACGCGATCAACTGATATGTTATACTCGATCAGGGGACTTTGTTATACTCGACCAGGGGACTTTGTTATACTCGATCAGGGACTTTGTTATACTCGATCAGGGGATATGTTCTACGCGATCAACTGATATGTTATACTCGATCAGGGGATTTTGTTATACTCGATGAGGGGACTTTGATATACTCGACCAGGGGACTTTGTTATATTCGATCATGGTTCTTCGTTATAATCGATCAGGGGGCTTTATTATACTCGAAAAGGCGACTTTGTTATACTCGATCAGGGGCTTTGTTATATTCGACCAGGGGACTCGATCAGGTGATATGTTATACGCAATCAGGGGATATGTTATACTCTATCAGGGGATTTGTTATACTGTATCAGGAGGCGTTGTCATACTTGATCAAGGGCATTTGTTAATCTCGATCAGGGAACCTTGTTATACTCGATCACGGGACTTTGTTATACTCAACCAGGGGACTTTGTTATACTTGATCAGGAGACTTTGTTATACTCGACCAAAACTTTGTTATACTCGACCAGGGGACTTTGTAATATTCGATCAGGGGGCTTTGTTATACTCGACCAGGGGCCATTGTTTTGCTCGATCAGCGGACTTTGTTATACTCGATCTGGGGACTTTGTTATACTCGATGAGGGGACTTTGTTATACTCGACCATGGGACTTTGTTATACTCGAGTAGGAGACTTTTGTTATTCTCGGTCAGGGGACTTTGTTATACTAAATCAGAGGACCTTGTTATTCTCGACCAGGGGACTTTGTTATACTAGATTAGGGGATTTTGTTATACTCGATCATGAGACTTTGTTATAGTCGATGAGGGGACTCTGTAATATTCGATCAGGGGGCTTTGTTATACTCGACCAGTGGCCTTTGTTATGGTCGATCAGCGGACTTTGTTATACTCGATTAGGGGACTTTGTTATTCTCGGTCAGTGGACTTTGTTATATTCGATCAGGGGACTTTGTTATAGTCGATCAGGGGACTTTGTTATACTCGACCAGCTGACTTTGTTGTACTCGATCAGGGTATATGTTATACGCGATCAGGGGATATGTCATACTCGATCAGGGGACTTTGTTATACTCGACCAGGGGACTTTGTTATACTCGATCAGGGGACTTTTTTACACTCGACCAGGGGCCTTTTTTATGCTCGACCATGGGACTTTGTTATACTCGATTAGGGGACTTTGTTATACTCGATCATGAGGGTTTGTTATACTCGATGAGGGGCCTTTTTATACTCGACGAGGGGGATTTGATATACTCGATCAGGGGACTATGTTATACTCGGTCAGTGGACTTTGTTATATTCGATCATGGTTCTTTGTTATGCTCGATTAGGGGGGTTTTATTATACTCGACCAAGGGACTTTGTTATACTCGATCAGGGGACTTTGTTATTCTCGACCAGGGGACTTTGTTATACTAGAATAGGGGATTTTGTTATACTCGATCATGAGACTTTGCTATACTCGATCAGAGGACTTTGTTATATATGGTCAGCGGACTTTGTTATACTCGATTAGGGGACTTTGTTATACTCGGTCAGGGGACTTTGTTATACTCGATCAGGGGACTTTGTTATTCTCGACCAGGGGACTTTGTTATACTAGATTAGGGGATTTTGTTATACTCGAACAACGGGACTGTGTTTTAGTCGACCAAAACTTTGTTATACTCGACCAGGAGACTTTGTTATACTCGACCAAGGGGCTTTGTTATACTCGACCAGCGGGCTTTGTTATACTCGATAAGGGGACTTTGTTACTCTTGATCAGGGGACTTTGTTTACTCGACCAAAACTTTGTTATACTCGACCAGGGGATTTTGTTATACTCGACCAGGGGACTTTTTTATACTCGACCGGGAGACTTTGTTATAGTCGTTTAGGGGGCTTTGTTATAGTCGATCAGGGGACTTTGTTATACTCGATCAAGGGCCTTTGTATACTCGGTCAGGGGACTTTGTTTTTCTCGGTCTGGGGACTTTGTTATACTCGATGAGGGGGCTTTGTTATCCTCGATCAGAGAACTTTGTTATACTCGATCAGGGGGATTTGTTATACTCGAACAGGGGACTTTGGTATACTCGAAAAGGGGGCTTTGTTATACTCGACCAGGGGCCTTTGTTATGCTCGATCAGCGGACTTTGTTATACCCGATGAGAGGACTTTGTTATGCTCGATGAGGGCCTTTGTTATACTCGACCATGGGACTTTGTTATACTCGATTAGGGGACTTTGTTATACTCGATCATGAGACTTTGTTATACTCGATGAGTGGCCTATTTATACTGGACCAGGGGTATTTTTATACTAGACCAGGGGGCGTTAATATACTCGATCAGGGGACTTTGTTATACTCGGTCTGTGGACTTTGTTATATTCGATCAGTGGACTTTGTTATAGTCGATCAGGGGACTTTGTTATACTAGACCAGCTGGTTTTGTTATACTCCATCAGGGTATATGTTATATGCGATCAGGGGATTTGTTATACTCGACCAGTGGACTTTGGTATACTCGGTCAGGGGACTTTGTTATACTCGATCAGGGGACTTTGTAATATTCGATGAGAGGGCTTTGTTATACTCGACCAGAGGCCTTTGTTATGGTCGATCAGCGGACTTTGTTATACTCGATCAGGGGACTTTGTTATACTCGATCAACGGACTTTGTTATACTCTATCAGGAGGCTTTGTTATACTTGATCAAGGGCTTTTGTTATTCTCGATCAAGGGCCTTTGTTATTCTCGATCAGGGGACTTTGTTATAGTCGATCAGGGGACTTTGTTATACTCGATCAAGGGCCTTTGTTATACTCGGTAAGGGGACTTTGTTATTCTTTGAGAGCGGACTTTGTCATTCTCGGTCAGGGGACTTTGTTATACTCAACCAGGGGACTTTGTTATACTCAACCAGGGGACTTTGTTATACTCGATCAAGGGCCTTTGTTATACTCGGACAGGGAACTTTGTTATACTCGGTCAGGGGAATTTGTTATAGTCGATGAGGGGGCTTTGTTATCCTCGATCAGCGAATTTTGTTATACTCGATCAGGGGGATTTGTTATACTCGACCAGGGCACTTTGTTATACTCGATGAGTGGACTCTGTAATATTCGTACAGGGGGCTTTGTTATACTCGACTAGGGGCCTTTGTTATGGTCGATCAGCGGAATTTGTTATACTCTATCAGAGGACTTTGTTATTCTCGGTCAGTGGACTTTGTTATATTCGATCATGGTTCTTTGTTATGCTCGATCAGGGGGCTTTCTTATACTCGACTAGGGGACTTTGTTATACTCGATCAGGGGACTTTGTTATACGCGATCAAGGGATATGTTATACTCGATCAGGGGACTTTGTTATACTCGACCAGGTGACTTTGTTATACTCGATCAGGGGATATGTTCTATGCGATCAACTGATATGTTATACTCGATCAGGGGACTTTGTTATTCTCGGTCAGGGGATTTTGTTATTCTCGGTCAGGGGATTTTGTTATACTCGATGAGGGGACTTTGATATACTCGACCAGGGGACTATGTTATACTCGATCAGGGGACTTTGTTATATTCGATCATGGTTCTTTGTTATAATCAATCAGGGGGCTTTATTATACTCGAAAAGGCGACTTTGTTATACTCGATCAGGGGCTTTGTTATACTCGACCAGGGGACTTTCTTATACTCGATCAGGTGATATGTTATACGCAATCAGGGGACTTTGTTATACTCAATCAGGGGACTTTGTTATACTTGATCAGGAGACTTTGTTATACTCAACCAAAACTTTGTTATACTCGACCAGGGGACTTTGTTATACTCGACCAGGGAACTTTGTTATGTGCGATCAGGGGACTTTGTAATATTCGATCAGGGGGCTTTGTTATACTCGACCAGGGGCCATTGTTTTGCTCGATCAGCGGACTTTGTTATACTCCATATGGGGACTTTGTTATACTCGATGAGGGGACTTTGTTATACTCGACCATGGGACTTTGTTATACTCGAGTAGGGGACTTTCTTATTCTCGGTCAGGGGTCTTTGTTATACTAAATCAGAGGACTTTGTTATTCTCGACCAGGGGACTTTGTTATACTAGATTAGGGGATTTTGTTATACTCGATCATGAGACTTTGTTATAGTCGATAGGGGGACTCTGTAATATTCGATCAGGGGGCTTTGTTATACTCGGCCACGGGCCATTGTTATGGTCGATCAGCGGACTTTGTTATACTCGATTAGGGGACTTTGTTATTCTCGGTCAGTGGACTTTGTTATATTCGATCAGGGGACTTTGTTATAGTCGATCAGGGGACTTTGTTATACTCGACCAGCTGACTTTCTTGTACTCGATCAGGGTATATGTTATACGCGTTCAGGGGACTTTTGTATACTCGACCTGGGGCCTTTGTTATGCTCGACCATGGGACTTTGTTATACTCGATCAGGGGACTTTTGTATACTCGACTGGGGCCTTTGTTATGCTCGACCATGGGACTTTGTTATACTCGATTAGGGGACTTTGTTATACTCGATCATGAGGGTTTGTTAAACTCGATGAGGGGCCTTTTTATACTCGACGAGGGGGCTTTGATATAATCGATCAGGGGACTTTGTTATACTCGGTCAGTGGACTTTGTTATATTCGATCATGGTTCTTTGTTATGCTCGATCAGGGGGGCTTTATTATACTCGACCAGGGGACTTTGTTATACTCGATGAGGGGACTTTGTTATATATGGTCAGCGGACTTTGTTATACTCGATTAGGGGACATTGTTATACTCGATCAGGGGACTTTGTTATTCTCGACCAGGGTACTTTGTTATACTCGATCAGGGGACTTTGTTATTCTCGACCAGGGGACTTTGTTATACTAGATTAGGGGATTTTGTTATACTCGATCATGAGACTTTGGTATACTCGATCAGGGGACTTTGTTATACTCGAACAACGGGACTTTGTTTTAGTCGACCAAAACTTTCTAATACTCGACCAGGAGACTGTTATACTCGACCAAGGGGCTTTGTTATACTCGACCAGCGGGCTTTGTTATACTCGATCAGGGTACTTTGTTATATATGGTCAGCGAACTTTGTTATACTCGATTAGGGGATTTTGTTATACTCGGTCAAGGGACTTCGTTATACTCGATCAGGGGACTTTGTTATACTAGATTAGGGATTTTGTTATAATCGATCATGAGACTTTGGTATACTCGATCAGGGGACTTTGTTATACTCGAACAACGGGATTTTGTTTTAGTCGACCAAAACTTTGTTATACTCGACCAGGAGACTTTGTTATACTCGACCAAGGGGCTTTGTTATACTCGACCAGCGGGCTTTGTTATACTCGGATAGTCGACTTTTTTATTCTCGGTGAGGGGACTTTGTTATACTCAACCAGGGGACTTTGTTATAGTCGATTAGGGGACTTTATTATAGTCGATCAGGGGACTTTGTTATAGTCGATCAGGGGACTTTGTTATACTCGATCAAGGGCCTTTGTTATACTCGGTAAGGGGACTTTGTTATTCTCTGAGAGCGGACTTTGTTATTCTCGGTCAGGGGACTTTGTTATACTCAACCATGGGACTTTGTTATACTCAACCAGGGGACTTTGTTATACTCGATCAAGGGCCTTTGTTATACTCGGACAGGGAACTTTGTTATACTCGGTCAGGGGAATTTGTTATAGTCGATGAGGGGGCTTTGTTATCCTCGTTCAGCGAATTTTGTTATACTCGATCAGGGGGATTTGTGATACTCGACCAGGGCACTTTGTTATACTCAATGAGTGGACTCTTTAATATTCGTACAGGGGGCTTTGTTATACTCGACTAGGGGCCTTTGTTATGGTCGATCAGCGGAATTTGTTATACTCTATCAGAGGACTTTGTTATTCTCGGTCAGTGGACTTTGTTATATTCGATCATGGTTCTTTGTTATGCTCGATCAGGGGGCTTTCTTATACTCGACCAGGGGACTTTGGTATACTCGATCAGGGGACTTTGTTATACGCGATCAAGGGATATGTTATACTCGATCAGGGGACTTTGTTATACTCGACCAGGTGACTTTGTTATACTCGATCAGGGGATATGTTCTACGCGATCAACTTATATGTTATACTCGATCAGGGGACTTTGTTATTCTCGGTCAGGGGATTTTGTTATTCTCGGTCAGGGGATTTTGTTATACTCGATGTGGGGACTTTGATATACTCGACCAGGGGACTATGTTATACTCGATCAGGGGACTTTGTTATATTCGATAATGGTTCTTTGTTATAATCGATCAGGGGGCTTTATTATACTCGAAAAGGCGACTTTGTTATACTCGATCAGGGGCTTTGTTATACTCGACCAGGGGACTTTCTTATACTCGATCAGGTGATATGTTATACGCAATCAGGGGATATGTTTTACTCTATCAGGGGACTTTGTTATACTTTATTAGGAAGATTTGTCATACTTGATCCATGGCCTTTGTTATACTCAATCAGGGGACTTTGTTATACTTGATCAGGAGACTTTGTTATACTCAACCAAAACTTTGTTATACTCGACCAGGGGACTTTGTTATACTCGACCAGGGAACTTTGTTATACTCGATCAGGGGACTTTGTAATATTCGATCAGGGGGCTTTGTTATACTCGACCAGGGGCCATTGTTTTGCTCGATCAGCGGACTTTGTTATACTCCATCTGGGGACTTTGTTATACTCGATGAGGGGACTTTGTTATACTCGACCATTGGACTTTGTTATACTCGAGTAGGGGACTTTGTTATTCTCGGTCAGGGGTCTTTGTTATCCTAAATCAGAGGACTTTGTTATTCTCGACCAGGGGACTTTGTTATACTAGATTAGGGGATTTTGTTATACTCGATCATGAGACTTTGTTATAGTCGATGGGGGACTCTGTAATATTCGATCAGGGGGCTTTGTTATACTCGGCCAGGGGCCTTTGTTATGGTCGATCAGCGGACTTTGTTATACTCGATTAGGGGACTTTGTTATTCTCGGTCAGTGGACTTTGTTATATTCGATCAGGGGACTTTGTTATAGTCGATCAGGGGACTTTGTTATACTCGACCAGCTGACTTTGTTGTACTCGATCAGGGTATATGTTATACGCGATCAGGGTACTTTTGTATACTCGACCTGGGGCCTTTGTTATGCTCGACCATGGGACTTTGTTATACTCGATCAGGGGACTTTTGTATACTCGACTGGGGCCTTTGTTATGCTCGACCATGGGACTTTGTTATACTCGATTAGGGGACTTTGTTATACTCGATCATGAGGGTTTGTTAAACTCGATGAGGGGCCTTTTTATACTCGACGAAGGGGCTTTGATATAATCGATCAGGGGACTTTGTTATACTCGGTCAGTGGACTTTGTTATATTCGATCATGGTTCTTTGTTATGCTCGATCAGGGGGGCTTTATTATACTCGACCAGGGGGCTTTGTTATACTCGATAAGGGACTTTGTTATTCTCGACCAGTGGACTTTGTTATACTAGAATAGGGGATTTTGTTATACTCGACCATGAGACTTTGCTATACTCGATCAGGGGACTTTGTTATATATGGTCAGCGGACTTTGTTATACTCTATTAGGGGACTTTGTTATACTCGGTCAGGGGACTTTGTTATACTCGATCAGGGGACTTTCTTATACACGAACAACGGACTTTGTTTTAGTCGACCAAAACTTTGTTATACTCGACCACGAGACTTTGTTATACTCGACCAAGGGGCTTTGTTATACTCGACGAGAGGGCTTTGTTATACTCGACCAGGGGACTTTGTTATACTCGACCGTTGGACTTTGTTATAGTCGTTTAGGGGGCTTTGTTATAGTCGATCAGGGGACTTTGTTATACTCGATCAAGGGCCTTTGTATACTCGGTCAGGGGACTTTGCTATTCTCGGTCAGGGGACTTTGTTATAATCGATGAGGGGGCTTTGTTATCCTCGATCAGAGAACTTTGTTATACTCGATCAGGGGGATTTGTTATACTCGACCAGGGGACTTTGGTATACTCGAAAAGGGGGCTTTGTTATACTCGACCAGGGGCCTTTGTTATGCTCGATCAGCAGACTTTGTTATACCCGATGAGAGGACTTTATTATGCTCGATGAGGGAACTTTGTTATACTCGACCATGGGACTTTGTTATACTCGATTAGGGGACTTTGTTATACTCGATCATGAGACTTTGTTATACTCGATGAGGGGCCTATTTATACTGGACCAGGGATATTTTTATACTCGACCAGGGGGCGTTAATATACTCGATCAGGGGACTTTGTTATACTCGGTCAGTGGACTTTGTTAAAATCGATCAGTGGAATTTGTTATAGTCGATCAGGGGACTTTGTTATACTAAACCAGCTGACTTTGTTATAATCGATCAGGGTATATGTTATATGTGATCAGGGGATATGTTATTCTCGATCAGGGGACTTTGTTATACTCGATCAGGGGACTTTGTTATACTCGACCAGAGCCTTTTGTTATGCTCGATGAGGGGACTTTGTTATACTCGATGAGGGGACTTTGTTATACTCCACCATGGGACTTTGTTATACTCGACTAGGGAACTTTGTTATACTCGAAGAGGGGGGTTCTTATACTCGACCAGGGTCCTTTGTTATGCTCGTCCAGGGCCCTTTGTTATACTCGATGAGGGGCCTTTGTTATACTCGATCAGGGGACCTTTGTTATACTCAACCAGCGGACTTTGTTATACTTGATCAGGGGACTGTTATACTTGACCACGGGACTTTGTTATACTCGACCAGGGGACTTTTTTATACTCGACCAGCGGACTTGTTTATACTCGACCAGGGGACTTTGTTATAGTCGATCAGGGGACTTTGTTATAGTCGATCAGGGGCTTTGTTATACTCGATCAAGGGCCTTTGTTTATACTCGATTAAGGGCTTTTGTTATACTCGGTAAGGGGACTTTGTTATTCTCGGTCAGGGGACTTTGTTATTCTCGGTCAGGGGACTTTGTTGTACTCAACCAGGGGACTTTGTTATACTCAACCAGGGGACTTTGTTATAATTGATCAGGGGACTTTGTTTTACCCCACCAAAACTTTGTTATACTCGGCCAGGGGACCTTGTTATACTCGACCAGGGGACTGTGTTATAGTCGATCAGGGGACTTTGTTATAGTCGATCATGGGACTTTGTTATACTCGATCAAGGGCCTTTGTTATACTCGGTAAGTGGACTTTGTTATTCTCTGTGAGGGGACTTTGTTATTCTCGGTCAGGGGCCTTTGTTATACTCAACCAGGAGACTTTGTTATACTCAACCAGGAGACTTTGTTATAATTGATCAGGGGACTTTGTTTTACTCGACCAAAACTTTGTTATACTCGACCAGGGGACCTTGTTATACTCAAACAGGGGTCTTTTTTATACTCGACCAGGGGACTTTGCTATAGTCGATCAGGGGACTTTGTTATAGTCGATCAGGGGACTTTGTTATACTCGATCTAGGGCCTTTGTTATACTCGGACAGGGGACTTTGTTATACTCGGTCAGGGGAATTTGTTATAGTCGATGAGGGGGCTTTGTTATCCTCAATCAGAGAACTTTGTTATACTCGATGAGGGGGATTTGTTATACTAGACCAGGGCACTTTGTTATACTCGATGAGTGGACTCTGTAATATTCGATCATGGTTCTTTGTTATGCTCGATCAGGGGGCTTTATCATACTCGACCAGGGGACTTTGTTATACTCGATCAGGGGAGTTTGTTATACGCGATCAAGAGATATGTTATACTCGATCAGGGGACTTTGTTATACTCGACCAGGTGACTTTGTTATACTCGATTAGGGGATATGTTCTACGCGATCAACTGATATGTTATACTCGATCAGGGGACTTTGTTATACTCGACCAGGGGACTTTGTTATACTCGATCAGGGACTTTGTTATACTCGATGAGGAGACTTTGTTTTACTCGACCAGGGGACTTTGATATACTCGATCAGGGGACTATGTTATACTAGGGTGTGTCATAGGAGGGAAGATCAGCTAAAACTAATGGCCCATCACTTTTTTTGTAGATTTTAGTGTATATAAACAGAAAATAATTTCAGTTTCAATATTTTGCAACCTTTTGCTAGGTAAATTTTAACGTGAAATTTATCGAAAATCTAACGTACAGCTGCATTAGTGCATTACAATTAAATAGTGAACATTGCTTTCTGACTTCATTCTTTAACAACCCAACTAACAATATTTTTTTCTGTTTCAGATTCTGATGCATTTATAAGTTGATAATATTTGCGATGGCTGCTTGTGTCAGGACGAGGAACCAAAAATCCAGCCATCTCAGTCACTATCTTGGGTCTGGGAGAGAGCTCCTGAAGTCGGAGTTGCCTACATTGAGAGATGCTTTGAGATACGGTGTTTTAATCAGGCAAATCAGTGTAAGAACCAAAAACTTACACAAACAAAGACATTGCCAGTGATATGACCAAAGCTGTCTTGGCACAGTACACTCTGGCTAACGCTCAGTTCAAGCCTCCAGTCATACAAGTCAGAAGAAGATTAGTGAGAGACTGCTAGCCAGTTTGGGAAAAGGCAAGAGATATCTCTCTTGGGAGAGGAAAACTTGCAGTTAAGGACAGCTTTGCCAAGCAACTGGACCAGTTATTTGACATAATTACTTGCAAGTGCCCAATTGTTCTCTGTCCTGAGTTTGGATGCGATCGTGACTGTAAATCCGAGGCCCACATCTCCTGTATTTGCAAGCGTGAACTGAAGATTCCTGTGATCGAACTGGCATTTGTCAAAGCACAGAGAGAGAAGACTGGCAGTATAGGGGCTCTCATGATTTCTAGCCAATATATTCCGGAGTCCAAGAGACAGGAGGCTGCCACAGAGAGACAGAAGAGGAGAAGAGTTGCCGAGGAAAAGAGACTTGAGAAGGCCCAGGGTGAGGTAAAAAAGGCCGATGATTGGAGTCAAGCTGATTCAGAGTTTAATGACTTCCCCATGGCTGATCCGAGTGCTGACCAGGAGAATGGTGACTTTGCCCCTAACCCAGAAAATAATGATCCCAAACCTTCCAGGCATAAGATTCGAAATAGGAAAGATATCCCGAGCATAGCTCTGGCCAGCATGCGACACCACACTGGTCTCAGAGAAACTGCAGAGATAGCAACAGCTGCCTGGATTGACGGTGGTTTGATAACACCTGATGATGTTCACCTGGTGATAGATCATAACAAAGTAAGGAGAGCTCAGGAGAAACTTGTCAGTAACCTAGAAGAGGAGTTTGATAAGGGGATAAGAGAAAATGGAATCAATTGTTTGTTCTTTGATGGGAGAAGGGATGACACTAAAGTGTTCATGAAAGTTGGAGATTCTGACAAGTTGTTCCCTGCCATGGTGAAGGAGGAACACTACTCCTGCTGCAGTGAACCAGGAGGGAAGTATTTGTGGCATTTCACTCCAGAGAAAGATGACATCAGGAAACCAGCTGAGATAGTGGCAGATAACATTGTGAACTGGCTCAGAGAGAGGAACGTAGACCAGACCCTGCAGGCCATTGGAGGGACAGCACCAACACGAACACAGGGTGGCAAGGGGGTCATACAGTGGATAGAGCGGAAGATTGGGAGGAAGCTGGTCTGGAGTGTTTGTGACCTCCACACCAACGAGTTGCCACTCAGACATCTGATCCAGGAGCTGGATGGCAAGACTCTTTCAAACAACAGATGGTCTGGTCCTCTTGGCAAGATGCTGGACTCTGCCACTGAGTTAGAAATAAATCCGAGCTTTGAAAAAATCACAGTTGGCCCTCCACTCGTTGAGCTTGCACATATTGTCATTGACGACCTGAGTACTGACCAGTACTATGGTTACATGATTTGCAGTGCCATCAAAACTGGGGTCATGTCTGATAGACTTGTTTACCTGCAGATAGGTCCAGTCTCACATTCTAGGTGGCTCACAACGGCTCTCAGGTTCTGCAGAATTTGGGTCGCTCATCATAAACTGAAAGGGAACCAGCTTCACAACCTGAGACTTATTGTCCAATTCATCGTGAGTGTCTACTTGCCAAATTGGTTCAACACCAAGGTCAAGTCATCGTTCTCCGAAGGTCCGAGGCATGTTCTCTTCCAGCTTGAGCTCTTGAGGAGTCAGCCAAGGAAGGTTGTTCAGATTGTGGAGCAGACTGTGAGGAGATCTTCCTGGTATGCTCATCCCGAGGCAGTTCTGCAGACAATGCTCTGCAGTAAGGATGAGGAGGAGAGAAGAGTGGCAGTCAAAAAGATCTTGGATATGAGACTTATGAGAGGATCTGGGCATGACGAATCAGTTGGTGACGATTCCTTCAGGGTCAGGAAGACTCCTGAAGTCAATCTAGGTGCCAAGACCCTCACTGATCTCATAGATCTGGATAACATCCAGGCTGGCAGTGAGCCCCTCTTACCTGCAGCCTCACCAATGTTCAAGTCAGAGCTTTCCTGGACAACCCCATGCATGTCCCTGCCTGGCCCTCGCACACCCAGAGTATAGAGCGTTGTGTACAGCAAGTGAGCGAGGCCAGCAGTCACGTGTACAGCCAGGAGAGGAGGGAAGGCTACATCCGAGCTCAGGTGGTCAGCAGGGAGGTGATGAGTAGAAACAGAAGCAAGAAAGACATGTTCTCTATGGTGTGCAGCAACACCGGGTCGTAGTAGTAAAACCGGTTTTTGTATTTGATGATTTTGTTTTCTAAGGGAATATTAAATTTAATAAATGTGTCAAGATCATTCGTTTCACTATTCTGGATCATTTTCATCCTAATAAATTAACCTGATACATTTACTTTACTTTAAATAAGCTATTTAGTGGTGTTGGTAAAAGGGTGGGAATACTGAATTTTCATAAGATTTCAAGTTAAAATTTACCTAGCAAAAAATGAAAACTTATCAAATCTGAAGATATCACATGATTCTGCACATAGAACTACATCATTAATACCATGGGCCGATTTTTCAAACTCAAAAAAAAATTCGCCTCCGTATGACACACCCTAATGTTATACTCGATCAGGGGACTTTCTTATACTCGAAAAGGCGACTTTATTATACTCGATCATGGGCTTTGTTATACTCGACCAGGGGACTTTCTTATACTCGATCAGGTGATATTTTATACGCAATCAGGGGATATGTTATACTCTATCAGGGGACTTTGTTATACTGTATGAGGAGGCTTTGTCATACATGATCAAGGGCCTTTGTTATTCTCGATCAGGGGACTTTGTTATATTCGATCATGGTTCTTTGTTATAATCGATTAGGGGGCTTTATTATACTCGAAAAGGCGACTTTATTATACTCGATCATGGGCTTTTTTATACTCGACCAGGGGACTTTCTTATACTCGATCAGGTGATATGTTATACGCAATCAGGGGATATGTTATACTCTATCAGGGGACTTTGTTATACTGTATCAGGAGGCTTTGTCATACATGATCAAGGGCCTTTGTTATTCTCGATCAGGGGACCTTGTTATACTCGATCACGAGACTTTGTTATACTCAACCAGGGGACTTTGTTATACTTGATCAGGAGACTTTGTTATACTCAACCAGGGGACTTTGTTATACTCGACCAGGGGACTTTGTTATACTCGACCAGGAGACTTTGGTATACTCGATCAGAGGACTTTGTAATACTCTATCAGGGGACTTTGTAATATTCGATCAAGGGGCTTTCTTATACTCAACCAGGGGCCATTGTTTTGCTCGATCAGCGGACTTTGTTATACTCGATCAGGGGACTTTGTTATTCTCGACCAGGGGACTCTGTTATACTCGATTAGGGGACTTTGTTATACTCTATCAGGAGGCTTTTTTATACTCGACCAGGGGACTTTGTTATAATCGATCAAGGGCCATTGTAATACTCGGTAAGGGGACTTTGTTATTCTCGGTGAGGGGACTTTGTTATTCTCGGTCAGGAGACTTTGTTATACTCAACCAGGGGACTTTGTTATACTCAACCAGGGGACTTTGATATAATTTATTAGGGGACTTTGTTTTACTCGACCAAAACTTTGTTATACTCGGCCAGGGTACCTTGTTATACTCGACCAGGGGACTTTGTTATAGTCGATCAGGGGACTTTGTTATAGTCGATCAGGGGACTTTGTTATACTCGATCAAGGGCCTTTGTTATACTCGGTAAGGGGACTTTGTTATTCTCTGCGAGGGGACTTTGTTATTCTCGGTCAGGGGACTTTGTAATACTCAACCAGGGGACTTTGTTATACTCAACCGGGGGACTTTGTTATAATTGATCAGGGGACTTTGTTTTACTCGACCAAAACTTTGTTATTCTCGACCAGGGGACCTTGTTATACTCAACCAGGGGACTTTTTTATACTCGACCAGGGGACTTTGTTATAGTCGATCAAGGGACTTTGTTATAGTCGATCAGGGGACTTTGTTATACTCGATCAAGGGCCTTTGTTATACTCGATCATGAGACTCTGTTATACTCGATGAGGGGACTTTGTTATACTCGATGAGGGGACTTTGTTATACTCGATGAGGGGACTTTGTTATACTCGACCATGGGACTTTGTTATACTCGACCAGGCGACTTTGTTATACTCGACCAGCGGACTTGTTTATACTCGACCAGGGGACTTTGTTATAGACGATCAGGGGACTTTGTTATAGTCGAATAGGGGCTTTGTTATACTCGATCAAGGGCCTGTGTTATACTCTATCAAGGGCCTTTGTTATACTCGGTCAGGTGACTTTGTTATACTCGATGAGGGGGCTTTGTTATCCTCGATCAGAGAACTTTGTTATACTCGATCAGGGAGATTTGTTATACTCGACCAGGGGACTTTGTTATACTCGATCAAGGGCCTTTGTATACTCGGTCAGGGGACTTTGTTATTCTCGGTCAGGGGACTTTGTTATACTCGATGAGGGGGCTTCGTTATCCTCGATCAGAGAACTTTGTTATACTCGATCAGGGGGATTTGTTATACTCGACCAGGGGACTTTGGAATACTCGAAAAGGGGGCTTTCTTATACTCGACCAGGGGCCTTTGTTATGCTCGATCAGCGGACTTTGTTATACCCGATGAGAGGACTTTGTTATGCTCGATGAGGGGACTTTGTTATACTCGACCATGGGACTTTGTTATACTAGATTAGGGGACTTTGTTATACTTGATCATGAGACTTTGTTATACTCGATGAAGGGCCTATTTATACTGGACCAGGGATATTTTTATACTCGACTAGGGGGCGTTAATATACTCGATCAGGGGACTTTGTTATACTCGGTCAGTGGACTTTGTTAAATTCGATCAGTGGACTTTGTTATAGTCGATCAGGGGACTTTGTTATACTAAACCAGCTGACTTTGTTATAATCGATCAGGGTATATGTTATATGTGATCAGGGGATATGTTATTCTCGATCAGGGGACTTTGTTTTACTCGATCAGGGGACTTTGCTATACTCGACCAGAGCCCTTTGTTATGCTCGATGAGGGGACTTTGTTATACTCGATGAGGGGACTTTGTTATACTCCACCATGGGACTTTGTTATACTCGACTAGGGGACTTTGTTATACTCGAAGAGGGGGGTTCTTATACTCGACCAGGGGCCTTTGTTATGCTCGTCCAGGGCCCTTTGTTATACTCGATGAGGGGCCTTTGTTATACTCGATCAGGGGACCTTTGTTATACTCAACCAGCGGACTTTGTTATACTTGATCATGGGACTATTATACTCGACCAGGGGACTTTGTTATACTCGACCAGGGGACTTTTTTATACTCGACCAGCGGACTTGTTTATACTCGACCAGGGGACTTTGTTATAGTCGATCAGGGGACTTTGTTATAGTCGATCAGGGGCTTTGTTATACTCGATCAAGGGCCTTTGTTATACTCGATCAAGGGCCTTTGTTATACTCGGTAAGGGGACTTTGTTATTCTCGGTCAGGGGACTTTGTTATTCTCGGTCAGGGGACTTTGTTGTACTCAACCAGGGGACTTTGTTATACTCAACCAGGGGACTTTGTTATAATTGATCAGGGGACTTTGTTTTACCCGACCAAAACTTTGTTATACTCGGCCAGGGGACCTTGTTATGCTCGACCAGGGGACTGTGTTATAGTCGATCAGGGGACTTTGTTATAGTCGATCATGGGACTTTGTTATACTCGATCAAGGGACTTTGTTATACTCGGTAAGTGGACTTTGTTATTCTCTGTGAGGGGACTTTGTTATTCTCGGTCAGGGGACTTTGTTATCCTCAACCAGGGGACTTTGTTATACTCAACCAGGAGACTTTGTTATAATTGATCAGGGGACTTTGTTTTACTCGACCAAAACTTTGTTATACTCGACCAGGGGACCATGTTATACTCAAACAGGGGACTTTTTTATACTCGACCAGGGGACTTTGCTATAGTCGATCAGGGGACTTTGTTATAGTCGATCAGGGGACTTTGTTATACTCGATCTAGGGCCTTTGTTATACTCGGATAGGGGACTTTGTTATACTCGGTCAGGGGAATTTGTTATAGTCGATGAGGGGGCTTTGTTATCCTCGATCAGAGAACTTTGTTATACTCGATGAGGGGGATTTGTTATACTCGACCAGGGCACTTTGTTATACTCGATGAGTGGACTCTGTAACATTCGATCATGGTTCTTTGTTATGCTCGATCAGGGGGCTTTATCATACTCGACCAGGGGACTTTGTTATACTCGACCAGGGGACTTTGTTATACTCGACCAGGAGACTTTGGTATACTCGATCAGAGGACTTTGTAATACTCTATCAGGGGACTTTGTAATATTCGATCAGGGGGCTTTCTTTGGCTTCCTTGGGGGGCCATGGCCCCCAGGTTGAGAACCACTGAGTTAAGGGATACTTGATATAAGAGTCGGGAGGGAGATACGACATAGTGAGTTCATTGTTTATAATTGTCAAATGAGTGACTTATATAACAATAAGAGATCTTAATGAATTAATATACTAATAATATAACATTTATGAGTCATATTGATTAAGTTTGGGAGAAAATGCTTTCACCCTTATATTTTTATAATGATATAATGTGACTCATGGTGTCCTCCTAGTTTAGATGAGTGATGTGCAACTGGAGGATGAAGGACAGGAGTTTGGGCCTATGGATGATGGAGGGGACTATGGAACTGTCCCTGAGGAGATAGTATTGAGTGATGAGCTACAACGACTAGAAAGTTCAGCTCAGACACTACTTACAAGGAATTGTCTGTCAGTAGAGAATTTAAATTCAGTAGTAGTAGTTTCACCCAAGACCCAAGGGGGCCATACTACATGTACTTATAAAAAATGTAAAGCCACTTGGATTACTAGGATAGATCCTCATGTGACTTGCATAATTCATGGCAGCTGTGTCTCAAATTACCTATTTTCACCAATGGATTGTGCAGTTTGTTATGATCAAATTTTTTAATTTCATCAAGCTACAGGTGATAAGAAAGATATATTGCAAATACAAATAAAAAATATGTGGAATAAGGCCTTGAAGAGTAAATTTTTGAATGTACAACAATGGAAAGATCCCAAGTTGGCAGAAAGTTTAGGATTATTGGTGTTAGGTAAAATACTTAATCCCCACTTAGACAAGCCTGCTCCTGCTAAGAAAAATAAGTTATTGGACCCCCCCAGACAATGGGGCAATGGGAAGTCTACATAAACCTCTATCTACTCAGTCTGATTTCAGTGGATTCCAGGATCAGGACGATGAGGCTGGTTCTAATCATAGTATTCAGTCTCTTGAGCAGGAGGAACCTGTTGAGACTGACTTCATCCTATCCACATCTTGGCAACCACTTCCACCTGGGGCAAAAGTGTTGGTTACTGCAAGTGGAAACAAGCTGCTGTCGACTGACACGCAGCTTCTGGATAACATTGAGTGTAAGGATGATCCCAACAGGCCATGGATAACGTCTGAATCTGTGGATTCCTTATTCAAAGTATTTTATGAAAATTTCTCTAAGCTTCCTCATATCTCAGCAACTACAAAGAGACAGGAAGGACAGGCAACTTTGGGTCATCATTCTTTGTTTTTGGAAGGTGATACTACACTTTCTTGGCCTGATATTTGCCTAAAGATGATCTCTGAAATAGACGAAGTCTCGGCTAATTTATTGAAAGACGTAACATTCATTCCCGCAGACACGAATGCTCACAAGTTTAGTTTTTTTGAAGTTCCAATTTAATGACGAAAAGAGTTCCTTCTGTGAACTTTCCCAGTATTTGTCGGCTCCAAAATATGTTGATATAAGTTATGAGAACATGTTTTAACCAGTTGCCCCTGCACTGCTGCTTGAAGAATTTAAAATTAGGAAATTGGCAGCAGATGTTTGGTCTGCAATTATGATGAATCATTTATTAACTAAGTTTGTGCTGGACTATGAAGAAAAATCAGAAGTGGACAAATGTTTCGCTGCTGCTTTACAAGGAATCCCATATTCCCAGTACAACTCATTTTTAGATCATTTGTTGAAAGCCCTAAGACTGAAAATCCAGCTAAGGAAACAAGCAACAAATGATGCTTCAAGTGGTAGCGCTTATTTGTTGCTACGTTCTTCTCCCCTTTCTCCTGCTTTGTTTGATGAACAATCATTGGTTAAATATAGATCATCTTTTGAGAATACTGTTAATATTAATGTCCCCAGGAGTCCTCAGACCTTTCGGAAACCTAGGAGAGGAAGGTTTTACAGGGGAACAGGACCAGCTGCTCGGTTCAGTTATCAACCAAGGGGAAATTTTAGAGGAGGAAATAATCAAAGACGTAATAGAGGTGGCCGTTTGTTCAGAAGCGGAAGGAGACCTTATTCCACCACCTCAGAAACTACTCCCTTCCAATGAAGTCAGACAGCTGGGTCGTCTAGGGGGTTGGGAGAACAGGTGGACTTCTTCCATATGGGCTTACAAGACAGTGAAAAGGGGTCTCACATGGACTTGGGTGAGGCGCCCTCCCCTGGCGTTTCCAAAAAAGGGTAAAAAACCAACCCCCTTACTTACAAAACTTTCTAATTCAACTACTAAACAGAGGTGTCATAGAACTGTTACAGTCAGAGAAATGTTTCATGTCTCGCCTATTCCCAGTCCCCAAGAAAGGCAGCGACAAATTAAGGTGGATTTTTTATCTTTCAATCCTAAACAAATTTATTACCAAAAGAAGTTTCAAGATGCTCACTTACGACCATCTGAGGCATCTACTTCCGCCCAATGCTTGGATCTCAAAAGTGGATCTTGAAGATGCCTATTATCACGTTCCTGTTGCCCCCAGGTACAGAAAGTTTCTGGTGTTGAAAGTAGGGGAATTAAGTTATCAATTCACAGTGATGCCATTCGGCCTGATAATTGCGCCAAAAGTCTTTACAAAACTGGCGAACATCCCCAGAAAGATCCTTGTAAAGGAGGGCATAAGAACCTTTGCTTATCTAGACGATTGGCTGATAATGGGAAACTCTTTCGAAGATTGTCAAAGGGCGACCCAACGTACATTAGTACTATTTCAAAACCTTGGTTTAAAGATAAACCAGGTCAAATCAAATTTAATACCATATCAAAAGTTGGATTGGTTAGGTCTCCAGTGGGATACAAATCAGCAGTGAGTCAGTTTACCAGGAACAAAAGTAACAGATTTGATAAACAAAGTAGAAGCCTTTGTGTAAAGCACAAGGTTTCTTGGCACGATTGGGAAAAACTTATGGGTCTGGTGAATTTTGCCACAATAGTGGTTCCATTGGGAAAGTTAAGGAAAAAGCAACTATCTCATCTGGGCTCAAAGTTGCTCCACAGAAACAGAAATGTTGCTTCTTCTCTCCGTATTCAGATAAAGAATCATCTGTTATGGTGGACAAAGTTGGACAATCTAATGGGTTCCTCTCCCTGGGTTCCACCTCAAACAGGTTTGGTGGTATGTACGGATGCGTTCAAAATAGGATGGGGATACCATTCTTCAAAAGGGGAATTCAGTCAAGGGAATTGGAACAACTTCCTTTGGGACAAACACATTGTACTATGCACATCATTGTCATTCCTAAAAACCCACTTTAATTCATATTACGCTACATAACATTCAAATCCACCGCGCTTGTAGAATCTCAGAAAACAGGAAACATTGATAAAGGATAACTCACCTACTCAATGTCACTGAATCATGCGTTGTATTGTACCCAGGTACGGTTATATAATATTAATTGTATGTATTCATAGCATTAAGGAGAACTTAGGGTATCCATAAGATGATTGGGAAAGTCCAGTTGAGCCGGACTAGTGTACTGTAGGACTAAGTGTGGATCATGGTTTGAAGGTCATACTATTTACGTCTGTGAACGTGTAACGAACATAACTTCCACAGATATCATATGAAAATACATGAGAACAATGATCTGGAAAAAGGATAAATGTATCAGAACTATGTGAGGTGTTGGAAGTGACCCAGAAACTATACTTGAAAGGAAATATCTTGTATGCATCGGTGTGAACTTAATACACCTCGTCTCCTCACGTGACATATACCCACGACATGTACAGATTGGAAACTATAGAGCTACGCTGTGACGAGTGGCGGGGCACTGCCCTCAGTATCCCCCGTTCTACCGTCACCTCAGGTCAGTATCCTATCGGGCTACATCCCGCCCTGTAAAAAAAGAGACATATAGCAGTTATTACAGTTTAAAGCTTTGCCTGATGTATAAGTGAAATAGTAATGTGTTAGGGTGTGTGATAACCGCCCGTCAGGCATTATTTCTCAGTATCCTCCGTTCTACCGTCACCTCAGGTCACACGCGGTCGGAGCACCTTGCTGGGCGTCGGCCATTCTCCCTGTGAGCGTCCCACCATGTGAGGTGACTACTATTTCACTGTGAACCTGTGGATCCCCAGCAGACCACCCCAAATGAGTAGGAATAAATAAGGAAATGCTTGAGAAACTCCGTGGTCGTCACTTGGAGCGACCTATAATGCCAGGCGCAGAAACAGTACTGGTATGTCTCTGGGTGTAGCCCTCGTCTCTACCCACCAAGGACGGTGTGCGAACGAGGTGCCTGATGTGTGCACCTAGAAATCACAAGGAGTCCCATACTTGCAGGTATGGAGTATAACAGGTGTGGTGAGCTGGTGCTACAGGGAGGTGAGATGGTGTTACTATGTATGATGACCTAAGGTGCTGTATTCCATACAGGTGGAGCAGTCCGAAGTGTTAAATGATATTGTAAGCAGGGTAAACAAACTCATCGTTGTTCTGAGGAAGGGCAGCTCACTTGTATTTTTTTTTTACCATATAGTTTATAAAGAATAAATTAGTTAAGACATGTTATGGTTTCACCCTTCTTTCCTCTTATCGATCTGGTCAATGAAAAACCTAACCCAATGCCTAGTCCACTCTGCCCGCTACCTAACGAGTTGCATACTGCCCAGAGGGGGTCTGGTGGCAGCGACCTTTAGAAATTAAGATTAGAGTTAAGTATTCCTTCTTAGAATTAGTGACCCCAGTCTGGCAGTATAACATAAATATAAAAGAATTGGCAGTGGTCCTATTCTTTCTGTCGGCAAACCCAAATTTACAAAATATGACGATCCTGTTTGCCATGGACAACAAAACGGCAGTGTTTCGTCTCAATCATCAAGGATCAACAAGGTCTTGGCCCCTTCTACAACTGTCAGAATTTTTTTTCAGTATTTGTGTAACACAAACACTTTACCTCAAAGCAACTTATATACCGGGAGTACAAAACAATTGGGCAGATGCGCTGTCCCATCTCCGGCCAGTATCGACAGAAACAGAATGGTCCCTAAAGGTATCAGAGTTCAAGAGCCTAGTGAAGAAGTTTGGAACTCCACAGATACATCTGTTTGCCTCCCTAAAAAATCACAAGATGCCACTTCATGCATCTCTGGAAGGGTCGAATCTTTCAGGAAATTCCCTACTCTTAGATTGGAACCTTTGGAATTCAATCTATCTATTCCCACCTGTGAAAATATTGCCCAGAGTGGTTCACAAACTCAGATCCTTCCAAGGCAAGGTCCTCTTAATTGCACCATATTGGATCCTACAATCTTGATGCCTGGAACTGCTGGACTGGTGCCCGAATCCGCTACAATTGCAACAAGGATGTCTAGACCAAGTGCTACATTCTCAGTTCGAGATATCCTTGGCGCTTCACGCTTGGGGTAATTCCAATATACCAAACCACGTATTAGCAGGTCATAGACCCCAAACTTCTATTCAGTATAAGAAAGTTTGGAATCTTTTTCAACAATTTATCAAGTTAACAACTCCAGAATCATTATCGGAAACAGATGTTTTAGAATTTTTAGATTTTCTGTTCAGAGTTAAAGGCCTTCAAGGATCGACAATTGCATCTTATAAATCAGCATTGGTTGACCCTCTGGCTTGGGGTTTTAATATTACTTTGAACCCGAGGATTTATCAAATGCTAAGATCGTCTTTTTTCATTCAGAGACCTCCTCGCCCCAAGAGAATCCCACCTTGGTCTCTGGAAAAAGTTACTAATCTTCTTATGGGGCCTAATTACAATATAAATCTGAACAGTGATAAATTACTCCAGAAGGCAGCTTTCCTTCTAGCAATAGCAACGGGTATGAGAATCAGTGAACTTATTTCAATTTCCAATAATCCATCATTATTGGTATTTTCTGACGAGGATGTTATCCTTTTTCCTACGGAGATCCTAAGAAAAAATGAAAGGGAAGATTTCAAAGCTCAACCTTTTTCGGATAAAACGTCTAATGGAAGAAACAAGGGTTCCTCATATATTATGGCCAGTTAAAAATCTTCAGGAATGGTTAAGCAGATTCCCTAATCGAGGCCCCTATGTTTACTCATCAAGGGATGATAAGAAATTATCTCCTAGTCAATTGACAAAATCCTTATCTCAATTAGTGAATCTAGCAGACCCTGGCAAAAATTTTTTGGCACATGACACTAGGAAATATGCAGGGTCTGTGGCCTTTCTGCGGCATATGAGTCTCAGTCAGATCAAGAAAATGGGCTTTTGGAGATCTTAAAAAAATTTTCAAGACAGCTATCTTCATCTATCTCTGAAAGATGCTTCAAATGTAGTGGTGCTGGAGTCCTAAGCCCCACCTAGTCAATCTCCACTACCTGGACCTTCTTCCTCATCAGAATAAAGTGAGTATCCTTTTTGAGTAAATTAGCATTTTACCTTCTGGTAAATGTTCCTAATTTTGGAAATATTCTAAACGGTTTATAAAATAATCTGGACCTAAGTCAGCGGAGCCTTGTATGCAAAGTCACCTCCCTCTCCACCTCCTGCTCCGGTATTCTTGCTGAGCTTCGCATTCCAGCTTGAACAAAAAGCCGTTTTTTTCTAAAAACCAGTTTTTGTGATGTAGCTCGGAATGCGACGCCGATAACCCACCCATCTCCACCCCTCGAGAGTTGACTTTTACTTACTGCTCGCTTTGAGGCAAGAGATGAAGGTCGTGATGCGTATGGTGGGGGGTGAAGGAGGGGGTTTTGAGAATTGCAATTAAATGCCAGGTAGCGACGTGTCCTGCTAATATTACTTATTAAGTAATTATTATATATTTTAATTGCCTGTATGTTGGCCTGGCGAGTTGGCTAGGAATTAACATACCTAGGTAACATTGCTGAGCGTCGGATTCCGAACTATATCACAAAAACTGTGTTTTTTAGAAAAAAGTCTTTTTTATTATTATTATTATTGTTATTATTTTTTTTTATTATTATTTTTATTATTATTATTAGTAGTAGTAGTAGTAGTATTAATATTATTATTATTATTAATATTATTATTATTATTATTATTATTATTATTATTATTATTATTATTATTATTATTATTATTATTATTATTATTATTATTATTATTATTATTATTATTATTATTATTATTATTATTATTATTATTATTATTATTATTATTATTATTATTATTATTATTATTATTATTATTATTATTATTATTATCGTTATTATTGTTATTATTGTGTAATATTAATCTCAAGTCATCATTACAGAGCGTTGAAATCATGTCCAATTCGGCCTGGACTGGTGCCAGACTTCACATCAATGAGTCGGACTTGTGTCGGACGGGATGCGGTTACTACGGCAACCCCGCTTGGGACGGCCACTGCTCCAAGTATTATAAGGAAATCATTCAGAAAACACAACAAAAGAAAACTGTGTTTGACCCCACACAGAAGATACGCAAGTGAGTGATTAACCTTACTGAATGCTAGCCTAACCTAACAATCTAATCTAATCTTACCTTATGCTACCCTAACCTAACCCTAACTGAACCTAACCTAACCAAACTTAACCTAAACTTATGCCCACCTAACCTAACCCAACCCTCGAGATGAATTAATTAATGTCAAGGAAACAAAAATCTGATCCTAGACTCCTAATAAAAGCATCACACTAATACCGCAGTCAGTGTTTCTGTTTACATGATGATACGTTACCTTAGAGATGTCTGTGTGTGTCTGTATGTGGTGTAATGGTCGGCATGCTCGCCTCACAACCATGTGGTCCAAGGTTCGATCCCTGGATGTTAATAGATTTGTGGACGGTGTTCCTGGGTAATGGTTAGCCAGTGCAGTTGGCGAGTTGTCCGGTCTTCTCGGACTATTCCTTGACACTGGGTCATGCAACTCGTTAACTCAGGGTGTGGTTAATGTGTTGGCGACAGCTTATACACCTTAAACACTGGGTCATGCAGCTCGTTAACTCAGGTTGTGGTTGTTGTGTTGGCGACAGCTTCTACACCTTAAACACTGGGTCATGCAGCTCGTTAACTTAGGGTGTGGTTGTTGTATTGGCGACAGCTTCTACACCTTAAACACTGGGTCATGCAGCTTGTTAACTCAGGTTGTGGTTGTTGTGTTGGTGACAGGTTCTACACCTTAAACACTGGGTCATGCAGCTCGTTAACTCAGGTTGTGATTGTTGTGTTGGTGACAGCTTCTACACCTTAAACACTGGGTCATGCAGCTCGTTAACTTAGTGTGTGGTTGTTGTGTTGGCGACAGCTTCTACACCTTAAACACTGGGTCATGCAGCTCGTTAACTCAGGTTGTGATTGTTGTGTTGACGACAGCTTCTACACCTTAAGCAAACTCACCTCTAGGTGGTCCTAGGGCCGGCCATCCTCACTTCACAAGGGGTAACCATAATTATACCACTATGGCTGAGGTAACTGCTATATCAAGTTAGATTACAGTACACACAAAACCTAACCTAACCTGGCTACTGACTGGGGGAAGAATGAAGGGAGTATTACATATTGTACAAGTTATCAACCATTGTTTAAGATATCAACTGTTACTGTGTTATCCAGTGTTATCTTTTATCAGTCTATTGTTATAAGAGATAAATTTTATTATGATTCTTTTTCTTGTTGTAATATGTGTTAAATATAACGTCTGTTTAGTGTAATCAACCCCCCTGTACTTGTGTCTTTTGCCCCAGTGTTTCAGAGTTAACGCTTGTTGGTGTTTCCTGAGCTGTAGAGTGATTGTTTATAAACAGAGGAACTTTAATTATAAAAAAGCGTAGTGATTTAGTGGTTTTATGTGTAGTTAAGGACTTTAGAGTCGTTTGTGTTATTGCGATGGTGATTGGAGCGATGAGTTAACGGCCAAACGAATTGTTATTGTCGTCGGTGATTATTGTTAGTCATGGAAACAACTGACGATTTTGATATGGATGTTGACGCCGTGCAATACCGGTAATTAAGTTGCTGTGAATCGTATTGGGGTAACCTGAAGATCAGACAGCTTTATTCATCTGAAGACTAGACACCTTAATGCTAACATGTATGAGAAGGAAGAACAGGGGACGATGACGAACTAGACGTTTTTGCTTACTCAACTAGTATTATCAAGTTCTACACCATTATCATCCTCCACCACCATTTCAGATTAAGGTAAATCTTCACTGTAGAATTATAGATATTATGTTTATGTAATTATTGGGCTCTCAATTCTAAGTGAAAATTGTACTTTATTGCGACATTTTAAGTGGATATGTAGGAGATACTTTTATTTTGTGTTGATTACAAAAAATAGCCTTTTTTATGCTTCCCATCCAAAGATTTGGCCGAATTTTGCCCGATTTGGCCGTGAGATGGCCTTGAGTGTTGGCCGTGAAGCTTGTCATACATCTGGCAAACCTTATTGTCCCTGGAGTGGCGTCATTGGCGGAGAGTCGGAGGAGTCACCATAAATTTTTGTGGTATTATTTTCTTGTAGCTCCGTTCATTCCTACCACTAATCTATTATCATATTTGAATAAGACGTCTAATTATAAGATAATTTTCATCTATTACATTACCGGCGGAAATGCATAATAACGGAGATAGCTCTTCCAAAAATTTTTCTATTTTCTTCCATTAACATCCCGCCATTATCGTCTGCCTCTTCTCCAACACTGCGTGTCTCCTGTGTCCCCTTCATAAATCATCCTGCGCATGCCTTGCTGTACACATCACGCGGCCATTCAAAAGCCTTTTTTATTTTTAAACCAATTAAAATGTTTTTGGGTTTAATTGGCGGGTGTCACTTAAAGTATATGGAGCTGATTGCGAGTTTTGGGAAAAATAACGATGAAACTATAGCATTTTTTTCGATCTCATGGTGTTCTTCCAACCTCAGTAAAGTGTACTAAGAGCAAGACTGAATGTAAATATCGCAAAGACCAACATATGTGGCGTTGTGTAAGAATCCCAGAATGCAACGACGAACAAGAACCAGGCCAATAAGGTAAGAAATAGATGATTCCTAGAACCAGGCCAATAAGGTAAGAAATAGATGATTCCATCATATGGTGAGAGTCAGTTAAGTTAGGTCACGTTAGGTTAGGTTAGGTTAGGTTTGCTTATTGTTTTTCTAGTGTTTTATTGTGCATTTGTTGGTCGCTTAGGCATTTTTTTTTCTCGGAAAACATCAAACGAAAAAAAATCGCTAAAAAAAACCCGGCTAATTTCCGCTAAAAAGGAAGGTCATATTCGGTCTCAGCACACACAAATACACTAGAAAAATATATTTTTAACTTGCTACAAGTGAACGGAGCTACAAGAAAAATTTACCATTTTTGTTTATCCCGTGGTATTTGGTGTGATTCATCCATCGGAAATGAGTGGTTTTGGAGTTATCACCCCTCCCCTCCATAGAACCTGACCTAACCAAGGTAACCTAACCTAACCTTACCTAACTTCCGAGCCATCCTCGCCATATTAAACAGAAAGTACTTATTTGTATATGTGGTACTAGTGAAAGCAACTTTGTTGAAGCGTCAAGGTGTAATTTTACTTTTTTTTTTGTGGACAGTACAGTACAGTACAGTATGCTCAGACCGAGTGGGTCAGTTGTAAACAGATAACACGCTGTGACTATAGACTCGTGTTTATTTCTTACATAAAGTGGTACAGTATTAGATAAAGATGTTCCTATTGATGAGATATAACTAATAGTAAACACAAATTTCCTCTAACTGAGTTGTGGCTGAAACTGTAATAATACCTAAGATAATAATAATACAGTAGTTGGTACAGCAGCTGTCTGGGTCTAACCTAACCTGCCCAAGTTTTTTTTTATAGTGAATATAATATTTTGTTTGTTACAGGAGCTGTTATAACAAAACTTTGGGAAATTAAACTGATCCATGACAGATGAAAATGATAACCGGAGCATGGAACAAGAGCTCCCACCAGCCACACCACAACCTATGGCAAGGTAGGAACAGCTCTCATAGCCTATACATGAAATCTTTGTGTCTGTCAAACTGTTTTTAGTGTGTCGTGTACTATTAGTCGTGTTAAGTGAGTTTGAAGATAATGTAAATTTACAGTTTCAGCCACAACTACTGTTTGACCATAAGTTTTTGTTGTTGTAACTGTGCTTCTGTTAGTCATTTGTCTTCCTTTTTGTATCTTTCTATATATTTAACAGTCGGTGGTTCCCAGCCTGGCGACCATGGGGGTAATTTGATCCATGTGAGTTCATAATAATACTAAACAATGCTTGACCCTCCTAGACCAAATAATTGTTGGAATTTACTGTTTGCTGTGGGTGTTACCTTAGACCTGCCAGCAGATTACAGTGTTTTGTTTGTATTGTCAAACTGTTTAAAATTATACATACTTTAAAGTTATATTTAAAAAACCTACATGAAATGGTAATAGTGATTCCAGAAAGAGTTAAAATTGGTTTGTTTATGTTCCTGAAAGAGACATAGTTTGTAGTAGAGTTGTAAAGTAATGAAATAAATGTTACTTGAGTATTGTACTCAAGTAACATTTTTGAGTATCTACTTTTTAAAAAGTACTAAAAAATTTTAGTACTTTTACTCAAATATGGTTTAAAATTCATACAAAGGTTCTGTACTACTTAACATGCTGATTAAGAATCTGTGTTTACAATTTAAATCTTTTCCTTTTAAGCAGACGTGGACAGTCATTGTCAGCCATATATTGATGAGGTTAAAGATAATATTCAGACAATTTGACCAAGGACAGCTGACAAACAAAGCCATGAGATAATTATTTCCAGTAGAGTCTTTATGCCAGCAGCAACATGTAGGGCCAGGCAGTCACCCATCAAGTGCTAACTTCGCTTCTTGTTATAATAGCAGTGTTTCCAACGTGGTAGTACTGTGTTCTTGGTGAGGCACAGCTTTAGCTCTTGGACCTGCAAATTAATATCATGAAACATATTCACAAAACCACAAGAGTCAATGTTAGACTTTGGAGAAAAAAACGTGAATCGGGTAACACTTAAAGGAGTAGTCTTGTGTAAGGAGCAAGTACTGTACTGTACCCCTTAAAGCTCTCTAACAATCATAAAAACGGCAATTGTTGTAGGTTATGTATATAAGCTACTGTGCCAAGTAGCAACCCTGTATATAAGCTACTGTGCCGAGTAGCATTTATATATATCATCACGTGGCAACATTGTACGTTATGTGGCAACATTGCCCCGAGGCTGCCATATGGCAAGGCAGCCTCAGTCTGACTGTGTGAGCCGTGCATGGCAGACGCGAGTCACCACTTGTATTTCTCTCATCCATAATAAACGGATTCAGTGTTACCCAGTGTTTCCCTACCCATCACTGCATTCCGGGGGAACACTAGTAACCACCATGACGCAGTGGCTAGGATCTGTGGACTTACAAAGTGTGTGAACGGTGCCGAGACAGTTACGTCTGCCGGTGATGCGTCGACTCATAGTGTGTTGTGTTGTGTTGCGCTGTGTTTCGCCACGATGTGCAGTGTTGGGCCGTCACAGTGCGTTTTAGTGACGGTGGCAGTGTTAGTGTCAGTGTATTAGTGTGTGTCTAGAGCTGAGAGTTGAGCATTGGCCTGTTTTTTGTGGTACCCACGGAGCACGCAGCCATACACCCTTCTCGTGTGACATCCCGGGTGATACTGACGGTCTCACTCCCGCTGCGTCTCCAGCCACCGGCATTAAGGCCACCACGAAGCAATCTCTCAGACACACACACACGCACGCACGCACGCACTCACTCACGGACAGAACAGTGGACTATATGCGTTATTCCTGCGCTGTTTATGTCATATATATGTGGTTCGAGCTGTTGAGGCGCCACTATATATACTAAACAGTGCAGTCCACGCACACACTAAGATGGGAGGTAAGAAGGGACAACGTCAAGATGGGAGACACGACTCCCCACCACCTTCTCCTCCACCGGGCGCAGACTCTCATCCTCCACCTCCAGTGACGGACATTGCCACAATTCTGAGGTGGATGGACGACAGGGACGAGAGACGCAGAGAGATGGAACTTCAGAGGGATGAGACACGAAGAGAGGAGGAAAAGTTGCGTTTTGAGGCACTATTGGCGACCCTGGCGCTAACCCACCCTCCCTCACTCGCAGGTAGCGCGCTTCAAGGCGCCAGTACACTCCCTCCCCCACCACACCAGCGTCCTCCAGGTACTCTTGCTACTCCAACAGCTCCCAAGGCATCTGTTCAACCCCCACCCGCCCTCTCACCAGACGTCACGTTTCAGCTTTTTCGTGAGTGGAGGCGGCGTTGGACAGATTACTCCACGATGGTGGACCTTGACAGCATGCCTCCAAACAAACAGCTCATCCAACTGCGGATGTGTTTGTCGCTGGAGACCCAGAGAGTTTTGGAGCACACGTTGCAAGTGCCTCCCGATTCTACCTCTTCAGTGACGGATGTGCTCGACCTTTTACAGGAGCATGTTAAGGGTCGGAACAACGAGGCTTTGCGTCGCCGTGCCTTCACCAGCTGCAAGCAGGCGGAGAACGAATCCTTTGACGACTTTTTTGTACGCTTGAAGAGTTTGTCAGAGGAGATCGACGTCTGCAAGGCGCACAGCCGGGAATGTGAGGAAGCCTGGATCAAGCACGGGATCTTGACAGGTGTCAGGCAGGAAGAGTTGGTGCAGCGACTCATCCCCCTGGACGCTTCCTCCACACTCCAGGTGGTAGTGACTGAATGTCGGTCATACGAGGCCACCAAGTCCGCCACCTCTGCCTTATGGGCCCCTCCTGCTGTGAGAGCAATCTCTCAGTACAAGAAGGGTAAGAAGGCGGCCAACAACGCGAAGGCTGCCACACGTTCTTCCACGCCTCCGCCTAGTGCTTCCTGTGGCAGCTGTGGAAAGCAGCAAGGCCACAAGACATGCCCGGCCGCCGACGCACTGTGTCATGGATGTGACCGTAAGGGCCACTGGTCTAACACAGACAGGTGCCCTGCACGAGGCCACAAGTGTCAGGCCTGCGGTCGCTATGGACACTACGACAAGTGCTGCCGCCAACCCAAGCCCAAAAGCCTGAGACGAGGAGGAAAGCAGCGCACTTCCCTCGGGGTGGTTCGCACGCAGCCCCCTCCAGATGGCCCACGCAGCCCCAAGCAGCAGCAGAGTCACATCAGGAGGGTGGAATCGACCACACGCCCCAGGGCTACCCCTTCCCCTACCATCCGCGTCGCCGTCACACAGGGTGATGTGTCGGGTCACATCGAGGTGATACCGGACACCGGCGCCGATACTACGGTGATAGGCCTGAAGCACCTCCAGAAACTGGGCCTCACCAAACGTGACCTGGGACCACCGCCGCAGCTGCTGCACTACAATGCGGACGGTTCCCAGATGCCGGACGCTGTGGGCTCCTTTCAAGCGGAGATCACTTACGGCGACAGGTCGTGTCACGGATGGATCGACGTGCAGCCTACTATCGCGGCACCCTTGTTGTCGTGGGAGCACCTCAAGGAGTTATGCGTGGTGCCCAGAGACTTCCCCGAGCAGATCCCAGCTGCTCGTTACACCGCCAGCAGGGTGCGTGAGTCGACGAGCGACACGCCTGGCGCTGCCACACCGAGCTGCCCAGAACCCGCGTCCACTCCCACCCACACAGGACGCTCCCCTGCCCAGATCCTGTATGGTCACCCTCTCCGCTCTTGCGTTCCTACACACGCCAAGGCCTTTGCGAAGGACTGGCAGACCAAAGCCGAGAGCTGTGACCGCCGCGCCGCTTCACGTGCCCAGGACGCCAAGGCTCGGTATGACGACCGTGCCCGCCCTCTTCAGCCAGTGGAGATTGGTGCCCTTGTCCGCGTCCAGGACCCGACGACGACACGTTGGGACAAGGTGGGCATAGTGATGGGCGTCGGCCGGTCGCGGGACTACAAGGTCAGGATGCCGAGCGGCCGTGTCTGGTGGAGGAACCGCCGCTTCCTCCGGCCAGTCCCACTCCCTGCTGCTGGCCCCCTGACTGAGGACGAGTCACCTACACCTCACGAGGATCCGCTCCACAGTGCACCTCGACGCTCGGAGCGACTTAGGACTAAAAAGTCCGCTCAAGACAAAGACTATGAGCGTGAGAGGGGAGGGAGATGTAGGTTATGTATATAAGCTACTGTGCCACGTAGCAACCCTGTATATAAGCTACTTTGCCGAGTAGCATTTTTATATATCATCACGTGGCAACACTGCACGTTATGTGGCAACATTGCCCCGAGGCTGCCATATGGCAAGGCAGCCTCAGTCTGAATGTGTGAGCCGTGCAAGGCACACGCGAGTCACCACTTGTATTTCTCTCATCCATAATAAACGGACTCAGTGTTACCCAGTGTTTCCCTACCCATCACTGCATTCCGGGGGAACATTAGTAACCACCAATTGTGGTAGCAGCTTTTACTATATTTGAACCAGATTTCACAAAAATTGCAGAGGATATTCTTTTGAGTCGAATTAAATGCACATTGTAGTAACTATTTCCTCTGTATTGTTCAATGTGAAACATAATTTTATGTTGTATTAGTATTTATTACCACCCATTGGAATACTCAAACAAAAATTCCATATAGTACCATTACTGAACTTGTCTGAATACAGTACTGGTACAGTATATAATTTAGTTATATATTTCTTAATGCCCAATTTCAAGTTTTATTGTAAATTTACTACATATTGCACAACTACACTGTGTGATGGCTTATTTATTTTTTTTACAATGTGGCTAATCAGTGTATAAAGGTTGCTGACCCCTGGTTTAAACCATCTGAGCTAATGATGCCTGACGGAGTTTCGGGTGGCAATAGGCCACTGCTTTATTATCAACAAACTGGTTATCCCGGTGCTTCTGCCATTCTCGTCTACCTGTCTCTGTTATTTTCACGCTGTTGAGCATCAAGTAGAAACAGCTCTATTGACGCACATGCACAGCGTCCATAGTTTTGATTACCCGAGTTGTTGTGGAGTTGAGTTTATTTATGTGAGATTATAATACACAGCATTTACTGCAGACACAACAGAGGTTTATATTGTTTACATACACTATCCATGACTTGGAATCTCTTATTGAGTGGCAGTTCAATTTTATGTAGCTACTGGTACTGTATATACCACTTATAATAATAAAGTATCATATCCAACTGCTCATTCCAGTGACGTTTAGTTTGTTTCATCGAAGAAAGATTTAGACTTGGGCAACAGTAGTTATCACATCTTGTCTGGGGGTCACAGAATGGAAGAGGTTGGGAACCACTGATCTAACTGCTTATGTATGTTTGTGTGTCTGTCTTTCTGTGCCTTTCAGTATATCTATCAATTTATCTATCTATCTATCATCTACCAATATCTATCTCTGAATACCTGTTTCAGTCAGTTTTATCTAAACAGTATTTGTCAATCTATTTATTAATAACACTGGTCTACAAAATTTTTTTTTTTTTTTCTGGCATGAAACCTTTTAACTGTTTTTTACTAACTTTAAGGTGCTGAATCCAAATCTGATCTCAGATTTGCTCCATCACGTAACGTGCCAGAATTTACTGAGCTACCAGAGATTGAGGATATAGACCGGAATTCACCTGTTTCTACTGATGAAGATGAAGAGACTTATCTTTTCAAGCCATCTGGTGAAGATTGTGAAAAGCCAACGTTGTTTACTCAGTCAGAATTGAATGATCTGGTCAGAGATCTAAATTTGCCAAAACAGTCTGCTGAATTGCTAGCTTCCAGGCTTCAAGAGAAACGACTCTTAAAACCTGGCACGAGTGTCACCTTTTATCGCAACAGAGAAGAGCAACTGCGGAAGTACTTTCATTCATATGACCAGCTTGTTTTTTGTAATGATGTAGAAGGACTTCTTCTCTCCATGGGACTACCAGCATATGATAGTAAGGATTGGAGACTTTTTATTGACAGTTCTAAAAGGAGCTTGAAATGTGTTCTTCTTCATAACGGAAACAAGTATGGTTCAATTCCAATCGGACATTCTGTACAAATTAAAGAAGAGTATGAAAACATTAAGACTGTTCTAGAGAGGTTGCAATACCATGCTCATGAATGGTTAATTTGTGTGGACTTGAAAATGGTAAACTTTCTATTGGGCCAGCAAGGAGGGTACACAAAATACCCCTGTTTTCTGTGCTACTGGGACAGCAGGGCTACAGCAGACCATTGGGTGAAAAAGAATTGGCCACCAAGACATAGTTTGACGCCTGGTGACAAGAATATCATTAACGATCCTCTGGTTGACAGGAAAAACATTGTCCTTCCTCCTCTGCACATAAAACTTGGTATCATGAAGCAATTCGTCAAGGCTCTTGATCATAGTGGAGAGTGTTTCAGATATATATGCTCAACCTTTCCAAGTCTTAGCGACGAGAAGAAAAAGGCAGGGATTTTTGATGGACCTCAAATAAGAACACTACTCAGAGATCCACACTTCCTTGCAACAATGACTGAGGCACAGGCAAGAACTTGGAATGCTTTCTCTAATGTGGTGCGGAACTTCTTAGGGAACAAGAAAGCGGACAACTATCAAGAAATTGTGGAAGAGCTGCTCTTGAGTTTACAAGCACTTGGATGCAGAATGAGTATCAAGGTTCACTACTTACACAGTCACTTGGACGAGTTTCCAGAAAATCTGGGAGAAGTGAGCGACGAGCAAGGGGAGTGCTTTCATCAAGACATTAAAGTAATGGAAGAACGTTACCAAGGTCGATGGGACTCGAACATGATGGCGGACTACTGCTGGAGTTTGATGAGAGACATTCCAGAAGCTGTACATAAGAGATCGGCCAAAAAGAGGAAGTTTATGTAACTGTAACTTGATCTTAATACTGCACTATTTCTACCGTACATTAATTGTTTTTTTTTCACCCCTCAATGTTACATTTAAATATTATATGTGCATTAACTTTCCAATTTGGTATTAACAATTTTTGGTTATATAAAAATACAAATTATAATGCTGAAAAAATTTATGCATACATGTTTAAACCGTCAATTTTGATCCAAAAGTTTACGTTTCCCAGCAAAAGTGCAATATGGTATATCTCAAAAACCTGATGTGATAGACAAAAACCAAAGTCATATTTGGATTCTGCACCCCAAATTTACTTAAAATCCGTTTAAAAACCTTGTGCCAGAAAAGTTGTGTTGACCGGTGCAAGTATTTGACAGTCTGTCAGTATCTATATATTATTTCGAGAATGTATATATAAAGGTGATTTAAGACTTGCAGCCACAGCGTAATTGACTTTTTAAATATTATAAATATCTTTATTTATTCCAAAAGTAATTAATTAATACCAATTACCTTAATTATTAAACTGTGAACAGATCCTTAATCAGCATGTAAAGTTGTACCTCTGTGTTGTTTTATATTTTCTTTATTTATAAGCCACATTATTTATATAGAGCTTAATTAGTGTCAAAAAAAATTATATATTTTCTGAGGCATGAATTTGATAAGTCTGCATTGTAGGATTTATTGGGGATCTGAAGAGCGAGTTTGAACTAATAGGAAAACCTGTTAATCCGGCACCTCTGAATCCCCGTAGGTGCTGGATAACTGGGATTCTACCTGTCTGTCTGTTTAAACTACAGTACTGTATTAATGTACCACTAATTTAGCTGGGAATATTAAGGCAAAACTGACAAGCATGCAAGATTTATAGTCCCAACAAAGTTCACAAAAACCAAACTTGCATAAAACACACAGTTTCTGTATTTAATGACTATTAATTTATGGAAATATTTTTATCATAAACTGTTGTGTATATTAAATGTTTTTGTTTGTCACAGATGAGTTAACCCTGGGAAATTGAACAGCACCATCACAACTGAAAATGATACTGCAGGCTGAGACAAATAGCTGCCATTCTGGAACTTAATTCCAATGAACACTATAACATTACAGCACCACCACCACATATGGTAAGGTAAACTAAAGGAGTTATTTATCTATCTGTCTTTATGTGCCTTTCAGTATATCTATCAAGACCTAGCTCGGTCTGCTTTATCTATTGTGTCAATCTATTTATCAATACAAGTATTGGTAAATTTACATTTTCAACCAATATGGCTCTTGAGTTGAGCAATTTCTTTCTCTCAGGTTTTAGATCAGGCATGGGCAAACCTTTCCTCAGTCATGGGCAACCTTTCCTCAGTCATGGGCAACCTTTCCTCAGTCATGGGCAACCTTTCCTCAGTCATGGGCAACCTCTCCTCAGTCATGCGCAAACTTTCCTCAGTCTTGGGAAACCTTTCCTCACTCATGGGCAACCTTTCCTCAGTCATGGGCGACCTTTCCTCAGTCATGGGCAACCTCTCCTCAGTCATGGGCAACCTTTCCCAAGTCATGGGCAACCTTTCCTCAGTCATGGGCAACCTCTCCTCAGTCATGGGCAACCTTTCCTCAGTCTTGGGCAACCTTTCCTCAGTCATGGGCAACCTTTCCTCAGTCATGGGCAACCATTCTCCAAGTCATGGGCAACCTTTCCTCAGTCATGGGCAACCTTTCCTCAGTCATGGGCGACCTTTCCTAGACATGGGCAACCTTTCCTCAGTCTTGGGCAACCTATCCTCAGTCATGGGCAACCTTTCCTCAGTCATGGGCAACTTTTCCTCAGTCATGGGCAACCTTTCCTCAGTCATGGGCAACCTCTCTCAGTCATAGCAGCCTTTCCTCAGTTTTGGGCAACCTTTCCTCAGTTTGGGCAACCTTTCCTCAGTCATGGGCAACCTTTCCTCAGTCATGGGCAACCTCTCTTCAGTCATGGGCAACCTTTCCTCAGTCTTGGGCAACCTCTCCTCAGTCATGGGCAACCTTTCTTCAGTCATGATCAACCTTTCCTCAGTCATGGGCAACCTCTCCGCAGTCATGTGCAACCTTACCTCAGTCTTGGGCAACCTTTCCTCAGTCATGGGCAACCTTTCCTTTGTCATGGGCGACCTTTCCTCTGTCATGGGCGACCTTTCCTTCGTCATGGGCAACCTTTCCTCAGTCTTGGGCAACCTCTCCTCAGTCATAGGCAACCTTTCCTCAGTCTTGGGCAACCTTTCCTCTGTCATGGGCGACCTTTCCTTAGTCATGGGCGACCTTTCCTCAGTCATGGGCAACCTTTCCTCAGTCATGGGCAATCTTTCACTCCAGTCATAAGGCAACCTTTTCTCAGTCATGGGCAACCTTTTCTCAGTCATGGGCAACCTTTCCTCCCAGTCCTGGGCAGCACTTTCACCTCAGTTATAGACCTTCTCCTCAGTCATGGGCAGCCTTTCCTTAGTCATGGGCAACCTTTCCTCAGTCTTGGGCAACCTTTCCTCGGTGGGCAAACTTTCCCCTCCAGTCATGGGCAACCTTTCCCTCAGTCTGGGTAACCTCCTCAGTCATGAGAGCAACCTCTCAGTCCTTGGGCAGCCTCTCCTCAGTCATGAGCCTTCCCTCCAGTCCATGGGCAAGCCTTTTCCCTCCGAAGTCACCGACCTTCTTTCCTCAGTCATGGGCAAATCTCTCCTCAGTCATGGGCAATCTCCTCAATCATGGACAACCTTTCCTCAGTCACTTGGGCAACCTTTCACTCTGTCATGGGCAACCTTTCCTCAGTCATGGGCAACCTCTCCTCAGTCATGGGCAACCTTTCCTCAGTCTTGGGCAACCTCTCCTCAGTTTTGGGCAATCTTTCCTCAGTCATGGGCAACCTTTCCTCAGTCTTGGGCACCCTCTCCTCAGTCATGGGCAACCTCTCCTCAGTCACCTTTCCTTAGTCATTGGCAACCTTTCCTCAGTCATGGGCAACCTTTCCTCAGTCATGGGTTGCATTATGATTTAAGTATTTTTCTGCAGACCAACCCACCATAATTTATATCCTACCTAACCCGAAAGTATCGTTAATATTGTGCAGTATAGTGATATTTGACAAATCAGCACTTCTAAGTATATTTAGTATATTTTATACAACTTTTTATATATCAACTCATCATTAAACATGTTTAATTTAGGTTAAAATAAGTGTCGTAAAATTTTTTAAAAATGTCCTCCTTTTTGGAAATTTGGAATTGGCCACCCTATGAGTCGTGTACGTAGTCGTGGCAGCCGACGATCTCCGGTCGAGGTCAACCCAATCAATCCTCACTTGGCCTACAAGAAGAGAAAGTTTGCCACAAAATCCAAATCCAACAGCTGGTTGCCAAAGTACAATGAGAGTGTCCAATTGTAAGTTGTCTCTTGTCGCATCGAACATATAGTAGTAAGTTATTGAGTGTGACAGGAGCAAAGAATGAGAAATATGTGTTGGGGAAAAACTTTGTAAAGAAAATATACGAGTTTGCACCATATCATGGTCGGTAGAATAGTGAAGGAGGTTTATTTTGATTTATTTTATTATGGGAGTTGTAGAGATGGAATGCAAGGGAGAATGATTGACCTAGTAACTGGATTATTAAGGATAGGATCTATCAGTGGTTCTATGTCACATGAATGACCTCAAACTATAATGGATGGAGACAATGACAAATTTGTTTATTAACCTAAAGTGGCGAATGGAAACGGGAGTTTAATTATTAAACAACTCGGTAAGAAAAATTAATAACTACAAAACCTGTAAGTAATGTACAGTGGGCTCTCGCCAATAACGTCTAATAGATGCCTAAAAAACGCCGTTATTAGCCAACACGTTATTTGTGTGACATTAAAATACATGTAAAAAGGGTTGTAGTGGATTTCTCCCCTACAAATGCTGTTTGTAGCTGAGTAGCTGACCCCACCAATTCCCCAGTGTATGCCTCGTGGTCTAGGTCAACCAGCGCCGCCATACATCACGGAGCTGGGGTCAACTACTAAGCCACGCCTACCCCCGCTATTTAAGACCTGACCTCGTGGTGACCTGTCTCTTTCTACCTACACCAACCAGCCAGCAACACCTCCTGCGCCGCTGCCTGGCGGCCCTCGCTCCTCCTCCGTCTGCCTGGCGGTCCTCTCACCCGCCGGCGAGTATGGCGACCCACAAGCTGGTCCTCCTCTGAGCATCCTCACCAACCAGCTCTCTCTACATCACGCTTGTAACCATGCTGCCTTCCCAGCACCAAGCTGCATTGTACATCCAATACAACATGTATAAAGAGAGCACATTGTGAGTTTCTTTTCTCCAACCCATCCTGAGTGTGAACACAAACAATCTTGAACCCCACAAATGGTGACTCCCGGAGATTCACACTCACACAGGATGGAGGAGAAACTGATTACCCTCCCAGCCTTCAAGCAACATGGAAGACTGGCTTATACACACAGAAGCAGCTCTCATCGGCTCTGCAACTACTGTCTCTACACCGCAGGTTAGACACCCTAGAGCAGCACTGCTTCTCTAAGCAGACACCAGCTCCTCTTCCTGCCCCAAGCACCACGTCCTACCGACCCCAGCACACCCGTTCTGCCTCAGACGCCGACCCCGGCCCAGCAGTAACCTCTGCCGCCCCTGATGCGGTCTCTGTTCCTGAGTGCGGACCCACACACCCCTCTTTTCTCCCTCAGGTACTCCCTGCTAATGTCCTGCACCCTGCTGCTGTCGTGGACCCAGCTGCTGTCACGAGCCCTCATCCGCTTCTGCTGACGCAGCCCCTGCTCCTGACCCAGGCCCACACACCCCAGCAGGCGCATCTGACGACTCTGTACCTGCCATGAGGGAAGCACAACATTCATCGCCTCCACACACCCTTTTTCTCCCTCTCTTCTCCCACAGATAGTGTGTATCTAGACAGTTGTATCCAGCGACAGGCTCATCCACGCCATCGCCGTTGTCTCACATGAGGCATGCACCATCCGTTCTGCCTCACATGTGCTAAGCAACCCTGCAGACAACAAGTCTCCTACACCGCCTGGAGGGAAGGGGGAGTATTGTAGTGGATTTCTCCCCTACAAACGCTGTTTGTCGCTGAGTAGCCGACCCCACCAATTCCCCAGTGTGTGCCTCGTGGTTCTAGGTCAACCAGCGCCGCCATACATCACGGAGCGGGGGTCAACTACTAAGCCACGCCTACCCCCGCTATTTAAGACCTGACCTCGTGGTGACCTGTCTCTTTCTACCTACACCAACCAGCCAGCAACACCTCCTCCGCCGCTGCCTGGCGGCCCTCGCTCCTCCTCCGCCTGCCTGGCGGTCCTCTCACCCGCCGGCGAGCATGGCGACCCACAAGCTGGTCCTCCTCTGAGCATCCTCACCAACCAGCTCTCTCTACATCACACTTGTAACCATTCTGCCTTCCCAGCACCAAGCTGCATTGTACACCCAATACAACATGTATAAAGAGAGCACATTGTGAGTTTCCTTTCTCCAACCCATCCTGAGTGTGAACACAAACAATCTTGAACCCCACAGGGTTTATTCCTGCCGCTGCCCCAAGAATTTCACCCATTTTTTCCCCTTTGAAGCCCCGCCTAACACTTTTTGGTAGTAGAAATAAAAAGAATTGTTATTCAATCATCAAAATAAAAAAAATGAGTAATATAACACTTAGCTTGGGGAGGTTTTTGAGTTACTTGGTGTGACGATTGTTCCGAGGCCGGGGCATGGAGGCTACTGCGTCGAACCTCCGCCCACATCTCCGTCCCCAAGCTGGCCTCTCGCACCCGGTTCGCCCACTTCCGCTAGCACTTCATCAAACCCCACAAGGTCAAAGTCTTCAGGCATTTCCCCAATGTCATCAATGTCTTCATCAACTTCAGCCTGTCTCTGTTGGTCTTCCTCGGCTGGCCGGCGTTGTGAAAGAAAGCGAGTGACGGGTGACTGCTGCCGGGCATTCACTGGCTCGTTGTACTGCTTTGGGTATTTTCTTGAAGTAGATTCTACAAATCCAATCATTTGCTCCCTTTCACCTGATTCACTCTCAATGTCTTGGATCATCTCTTGAAGGCTGGTACAGACACCCAATAAGAGTGACAGCTTCTGTGTCGTCACTTTCCTCTGCTCGGTCTCCCCTGCATCACTCGCTGCATCACCACCTTCTTCATCCTCCGGGAGATCCTCGACGTCATTTGTGTTACCTTCTTGCATCGGTTCTTCTAAATCTTCCCGAGTCACTTCTTGAAATCCTGGGGCTGGGATACTGCAGACGGTTTCCAACACTTGGTTCATTAGCTCTGCTGGCTGCTGTCTCTTCGTCTCGGCAGACTTGAGTTGTGGCAAGAGTGCCGACCAGGCATGCCTAACGGTTGCTTTTGTAGTATTTCCCCCAGCCTCTTACAAAGAAATTGACTGCCTGACGAATGTTATAATTTTTCCAGAAGGCAGTAACAGTCATTGTGGAGGTTGAAGGTACGCCAGGTGGAGCAGGGGTGGCGGGGGTTGCAGGTGAGCCAGGCGGAGGCTGTGGGTGAGCCAGGCAGAGCAGCGGAGGCAATGAGGGGAGGGAGGGGAGGATCCTCTGTGACGGGCCGAGTTCTTCTCATCTTATAATTTACCATCCAGATATTCTTTTCTGTTATTATTCAATTCTTTATTTATAAATATACTTTCTATTCTTATTTAGTATTCTTATATACGTAATTCTTGTCTTAGTTATGTATGTGTTTTATATTAGACTTTCGTGGTGTGTTTATTTAATAATTTCTATGCTGTGGTTTTAGTTCCACAATGTACATACATGTCTTATCTTTCTCTTCTTGTACTTTCCAATTCTTTCATTTCTTTCATATATATTATATTCTCAGTTTCAATGTTCTTACCTTTCTGAAGTATACTCTGTTTTACGTCTATTCTTATACATGGGTTAGTCTGGAGAACCATGTTACTCTTAGTTCAACACTTTTTATACTTACAAAGGGTAGCTGCCACCACCCAGACTTTTCATTATATAACATAACTCATGGAAAGTTTTTTGGGTAGTGTGGTAGATGTATAGGCACGTGAGTAAGTATTATTTTCTAGGAACCAATGTTTAGAAGGAGTAGAGTGGTGATACTCGTAGATTACTAATTCAATATTTATTAACACAGTGAGTGGATAAGATGCATCGTAGATTCACTCAGACTAAACAGAACCGCAATTAACTTAAGTCATCAAACACTTCAAGAACTTGTTACCTCATTAAACACCTCCAAATATTCATTACTTCATTAGACAATTGTGGTACTGTGTTACCTTGACAATGGGATTCAGTAATTATTATTCACAAAATATCACTGGACCCTCAGGTCTTACTTTAACAAGTAACAATTTACCTCTTCAATTCTTGGTTATAACATTACACTCTCAGGTTATTCTTTCACGGTCACTAAAGACGGATACATAACGCACTGGACAACTCCACACTTATAGTAACATACAATACCTCTTGTTAGTTCACAAGGAACAACCTGGTACCGTGAACTCTCATGCAGTGGTTCAATACTTAACCCGGGATACTATATTTCTGCTAGTTATCCCTCCAAACATGGGCCGATACCGCTCCATGCAAATAGATGAGGTACAATCACCAGGTGGAGTCAGCGGGCACATTTATTTACAGCGACCGCCAAGCTGAAGGCTCGCTCGCTAGGTGCACCCAGGGAGCTTGACTCATGACAAACTGGCAGAGTGTTGAGGGCGCTTCCCGGGGGAATAGTGTCCTGGGATTCTAATCGCGCCCCCTTAAAAACATCCTTCAAGAACCATCTTGCCCATAGATAGCTACCGAACCTCAGGAGGGTTGCTAACACACCCGCGTCTGGAGACGTGGACGAGAAACCACAGAGGGAGTAAATATTTAACTTCACTATACAAAACATACGTCTGGCACCGGTTCAGACGATAGCTAGATCTCTAATTTACTCGACTCAATTGACACAGAAGGTACTATGTTAAAACATTAACACTGATATTCACAAAAATGACTAAGTTAAACTGAGTTAATATGGCGGCGTGGAACACACGTGAACATACCTGGAGACGTGGAGGAGAAATCACAGAGGGAGTGATTTCCCCTCGCGCGCCGGCATATATACGGGCCTGAGGGCATATCCCTACTAGAAAGACTAATTTTACTAACAATAGGCCCTCTATTCAAAGTAATCGTTGGACACCTAGCTATGACCGTCAGTGTCACAGATCAGGCTAATTTTCTACATCTATATTTATGATTTAATCAGAGATTGAGTTTGTCAGTAAAGAGGTGAAATGGAGTTATATATGCGTTCGCAACTCTTTTGGCCTGACCGCAAACCACATCCCAGGTCAAACGGCCGTTAAGTCTTGGAGAATTTTGAGTTTGACAGGAACTGTTCAGGAGAATAATGACTTTCTTAAATAAAGAACTGACACTAACTAAACTATAAACATCAGATTCTCTGATGTCGGGGCGACAAAATAATATAACTTCAGTAGCGATCAGAAACTCATGGGTATCCCCACGGACGACATAAATTACGCCACTCTAGCTGGCAAACTCGACACTCACTTACTTGACACGTCTTACTAGCAATAAGGACAGTTGAAGCGCTCAACACCACTCACAATGGATCTTGACTGTTCCAACTGTAAACAGACATATCTAAGTAGACTCAAAACAAGGGGGTTCCCTCTCACATTCAAATTCATTTTATAGGGAGGTTGGTTTCAGTAAGTCAGAGAAAATGGGATAACGGAGGACTGAGGTGTCTTGAAGTGATGAGAAACGGACTCCTCTGATGGAGGACTCAAAATAAAAGCAGAGTTACATGTTTTGTGGGCTATTGAGCGTAATATGAATCATTTGATTTTGGCGCTAACTGACGTGTATGACCGTGGTCATTACACCTCCTCCTCCTCGCTACTGCTTACAGTTTCATCAATTTTCTTCACTTCTTGCTTATCAGTTTCCTTCCTCATCTTGTCATGGACATATTTGTAGCACAGAAATTTTACATTCGCTTTGATTTCTTGGTCTAGTGGCTGTATTTTGGAGGTTGTATTTGGCAGTAGTGTGGAGTACTGTATGTGGCCAGTTGTCAAATTTCTCTATGTTTGTCTATCTTCTCTTTGATAGGCTCACATACATACGTACATGTAGGAGATCTCGCACTAAGGATGGAGGTGAGAAGTAAAACTCACAATGGCGTTCTATATATATATATATATATATATATATATATATATATATATATATATATATATATATATATATATATATATATATATATATATATATATATATATATATATATATATATATATAAATATATCAGTCAGTCAAAAAAAAAGTAGGGTAAGAGAAAAAGTGGGGGAGGAGCAGGGAGCCGTACGATAACTGCAATCCTATTGGGCAACAAGTTTTCCACCATTGAATACAATATATTACTTGTAATATAAACACAAGACACTAGTAAAACATTCACAATAAATGTATTTATAACATATATGTAGGAATAAAACATAAATTACAGGTCATTTTGTAATTTTGTCCGTTCTGTTCAGGACAGTGTTACCAGATATTTTGTCTCAAACACGAACCGTAGGTGTATTCTTATTCTTATAGCCGAATGTATATTCCTGGAGCTGATGGACGCTCGCCCCACAAGGGGTCACAGCTCAAGGTTGAAGAAGCCACAGGTCCAGAAAACTGTGAGGGCAAACTTTTTCGGAGTGAGAGTTGTGAACTGTTAGAACATTCTGGCAGAGAATGTTGTGACGGCACCGAGTGTGAGCTGTTTCAAGACCAGACTTGACCAACACTGGAGCAGGTTCAGGTACATTCAGGAGCCGGTGTCTGCCTAGTACTTGCCAACAGTGCATAACAGAGATGTGACCGATCTCCACAAGTGGCTAACGAGCCGATCAGTGGTGAAGAGTATAAAAGTAGAAGCATGTACATGGCCTGTTTTCCCCCCACGTTTTCCCCCCACTAATGAACTTATCATATTCCACAGTTTTCCATTTTTCTTGTATGTACTGTACAGCAAGCCCTGACAATTCACGGATTTTTAATTCACGGTCCTCTATTATTCGCGGATAACACCCTGGAAGTACCCAAGAATGTCTAAGGGTAGTTTTGAAGTTTCTGGCATTTTCACAACCGGGACAGGGAGCCATTCATTCCAGAGACAGTAATTTCTTTTATCTGTATTTTTTGTGTGTGTGTGTAGACACACAGACACGCAAAACACATACAAGTAAATAATAATGGCAAAAATCCTCTCACAAATAATCAGAAACAAGACAACAAAGTGCTTAAAAAATGTTAAGTCTATCCTCAAGTTAATTCCATGCTTTGTTATTAAAGTTATAAAAAAGCACGAAATAATTTTGAGGGTAGACTCACATTATTAAAGCATTTTTGTTTTGTTTCTGATTATTTGTGAGAGGACTTTTGCCATTATTATTTACTTGTATGTGTTTTGTGTGTGTGTGTACATACACACACACATACACACACACACATTTATACAGTATAATATAGGTAAAAGAAATAATTGTCCTAAGAACAAACACATAAAGGGAATATACATTTCTTAGTACACAAGTAAAAATGTTCTCCCCCCCCCCCTTTCCTGGTCAGCAAATTTTATTCGCGGATTTGGTGATTCGTGACCATTTTGAGAACCTAACCCCCACGAATTTTAAGGGCATACTGTACTGTGCTCACTTGTACCTAATACAGTACTGTATACGTTTATCTAATTATGTTTATATATCCAAGGAATGATGGCCCTTCTTCAAGGAACGACCCGGGCCCTTCTTCAAGGAGGAACAAGAGGTATGTTGCCTTAAATTTGCTTTTTGATAAATAAATGGATACAAAATGATTTATTTTTTACTGAATTAGTAGAGTAATTTAATACGTTATACTGTACTGTAGTGGTCAGCTAATCGATCTTGAGGTTACCTACCAAAAATGGTAGACTTTATATTTTCTGTTAAAATTATGCATCCATGCCGGGTCAATTGAATATGGGGTAGGAGAATATATGTGGGTGGATGCCACCCTGAACTTGGACCTTAAAGGTAATTTTAAAGGTCAAGTAAGCCAAAAATGGTCAAAATGGGTACAGTATTTTGTCACTTTCAGGAGAATTATACACAAGTTTTCATGAAAACCAGTTGTAGTGTAATTGGATTTCTATTACTATGTTATACAGAGCAGTTACACTTTAACTTACACCAAGATGTTTAGGAAAATAACAGAATCAAACAAAACAGTACGTACTCTTATATTAGAGTACAACATAAGGAGAACATTGCCTCTGGGAATGAGACATTTGGTTGAAATGCTGGCATGCATTTTATAATGTTCAAGCAGGTACAGTGTTGTAAATGTTCACCAGTCAGTGGTGTCACAGGCAGGGGTGCACTTCAGGTCCCACACTAACCTGGCCTGTAAGCCACGTCTATAGCTACAAATAGCTGATTGGTTCCCCTGAGCGTTTTACCTCCTCACCGGACTGCGTGTATATAGGCACGTATTTATATCGACCTTTTATAATAAATGTGCAATAATTTTCTAACCTCCTCTCTGAAGTGCTAATGCCTTGAAATGATTTGCATTATGCAAATGGGTCATTATTTTAGATAATAATAGGTCTGCTTACCAATTGTGAACACATTTGGGGTTCTAGGACGGTAGCAACCATTTCACGCGACCTTGGCTTCTCTCACTCAACGATATCAAAAATTTTGAAGGACAAGGAATGAATTCATAAGGTCGTGAATGGATCAGCACCTATAAAGGGAACAATATTAACGAAAAAAAGACAAGTTGGATGGATAATCAGCTGCAAAAGCAAGTACCCTCAAGCCTTCTAACCATACAGGCTAAGGCAAGAAGCCTTTTCGAAAGCCTGAAGGAGCAGGCAGGAGATGAGTGCGACCAAAACTTCACAGCTAGTCATGGGTGGTTCCAAAGGTTTAAGAACCACTACAGTTTGCATATTGTAAAGGTGAGTGGAGAGGCAGCAAGTGCTGGTGTGGGTGCTGCTGAAGCTTTTGAGGAGGAGCTAGATCGTGTCATCATGGAGGGAAATTATTTGCCTGAGCAAATATTTAATGTGGATGAAACTGGCTTATTCTGGAAGCACATGCCAGAACGGACATACATCCACAAAGAGGCGAAAACCGTGCCGGGATTCAAGGCATTCAAGGACCGAATCACACTTCTGTTGGGGGGGGGGGGGAATGTAGCTGGTTTCAAGGTAAAACCCCTCATGATATACCATTCAAAGAACCAACTCAAGGGCTTTTAAAAATGTCAGGAAACACACACTGCCAGTGTTTTATCGCAGTAATGAGAGAGCATAGATGACCCTAGCACTGTTTGAGGATTGGTTCCTGAGTTGTTTCATTCCACGAACCAAGGTGTATTGTCTGCAACAGGGGATTACTTTCAAGATTTTAGATAATTTTAGATAATGCTTCAGGACACCCATCACAACTGGACGACCTGCCTCTGTCATCCAACCCATGGATCAAGGTGCTATTGCAGCTTTTAAAGCTAATTATTTATGTACGACCTTCGCTCAGGCTGTTGCTGCTACTGAAGGTGTGAAAACGCTCACACTGTTTTGGAAGGACTACAACATTTTGACATGTATAAAGAACATAGCTGCAGCATGGGATGAGGTTACAGGTCAGTGCATGAATGGAATATGGAAGAAAGTCCTGAAAAGATATGTGAATAGTTTCAAAGGATTTAATGAAGATGAAGTAATTTCTGAGATTAGTAACAAGATAGTGCAGTTGAGTAAACAGTTGGAGTTAGAAATTGATAATGAAGATGTTGAGCAGTTAGTTGAAAGTGTACTAGCAGATGGCTGTTCTGGTAGTTATATGATGAAAATACTGGATAGGTGACAGCTCTAGATGGGGTTGCAGTGGAAAATGCTTGGGAACCCCTCTCCTATTCCTATAAACCTGTTCTATATGGTTACTGGAGAAATACAGCCATCTGCAGACATAATAAATGTCTTGTCTCATAATGAAATGTTTTGTTCGGGCACTATGTTGTGGGAGGGAAGAGGGAGAGAATAATAAAGTAAGACGTCACCTTCGATACAATGTATCCTTTTATTCTTAAGTCAAAATATAAATTATATATTATATTTTTTCTGTTATTGGAGACTTTATGATGAATCGTACGCCATAAGAGGCTGATCATTGTAGAATATAGTAATTAATCAATAAATTTCAGGTTGAAAGCTAACCTTGACGGCAGACGGCAGGTAGGGAAGAGATTACCTTCTGATACAGCTTGTCCTTTTATTTTGAAGTCATAGTGAGATGCTCAGGTCATCAGAATTAAAAACAAAATAAAAATAATGAAGAAGAGTAATAAGATTTTTTTTATGAAATGAACCACATTTACTGAATACTGTACAGTGGTCTAATGAGATTTGCTATAGGCCTACTGAGAACTAAGGCACTTGGGTATGGAAGCAGGCTGGGGCTGATCATGTGTTGCATTTGTCAGGTACAGTATATTTATTTGTTAATTCAGTATTATATTCTCCTATGATTGGCCTCTTATGGTTTATGGTTCATGATTAATATAACATCTTCAGGAATAGAAAATACAATATTGTATATAATTTTTAATATGACTTGAAAGTAAAAGGTTAAGCTGTATCAGAAGGTCATTTACTCAAGATGCATTCTTGTGAGAGCTTTCAGCAGACCAGCTTACAACACGGGGTCACTATAACACACTGTACCTGTAACCACCAGTCAGGCGGTTAAGGATATTTAGACTCTTCACGTAGTACTCTAACATTATAATTCTGTCAAACCTGTTGAATACAATTCATTTAGTATTTCAAATGAGTCATACATAGGCACTCCTACATAAATGTTTAATTCAATATATATTTACATAAAAATCATGGCTATGTAATTAGTCTAATCTTAACACTTACAATATGTACTCAATTTGCCATATTTCTATATTGGCACACTGACAAATGATGCAATGGACACAGTCTACCTGTGTACACAATAAGTACTAGTTAAACTTATGTGTTGAAAGTCTAGAGAGAAGCCAGGGTTGGTGTTGCCTCTAAGATATGGGTAGCTACAATGAAATGCCCACCCAATAGCCTGGCACCCTGGCTGTTCAGCTATGGCGGAGTCAGGTGATTATAATTATATATAAACAAACTCCCTTCACACACTCCAAACTCCTTCTGGGCCTCTCATCTCCACCATCTTCATACTCCACATACTGTATACGGGCTGCTTGCGGTAACACCCACTCCGTTGAGCGTTCACACTCAAAAC